>NC_057741.1:3241641-3249123 GCF_004010195.1 Chiloscyllium plagiosum
TCGGCCCAACAAGTCCACACCGACCCGCCGAAGCAAAACCCACCCATACCCCTACACTTACCCCTTACCTAACACTACGGGCAATTTAGTATGGCCAATTCACCTGACCCTGCACATCTTTGGACTGTGGGAGGAAACCGGAGCACCCGGAGGAAACCCACGCAGATAAGTATTAATGTTGTAATCCAGTGAGGATATGTTTAAAGCAAATGTGTATTTGTTATTGTATTCCTGACATATGTTTGTATCTAAATAATACCATTGGTTTCCACAGAATGTAAACACTGATAATTCCAAAGATTTACACCAAAGTATTTTTGTGAATGAAATCAGTGGATGAAAGCTGAATGTATTGATATGATATTCCTCCAAAAGTCCACTAAAATAGTAGACTCGATAATAGAACTTTTGAGGGCATTGCCAGTTGCTTGGGAACCAATAAAGTGAGGAAAATGATGTGGATATTTTTAGGAGAGATCAATAATGGGAAAAGTGGCAGACAAGCTGCCTGCCAGGATTCCTATTGAGCTACTTAAGGGCCTCTCCATTCCTCTGCTGCCATTTTCCCAGCAGCATGGGCCTATAGCTGCTTGAGGAAATCGCCAACCAAGATCCTGGTGGTTAGTGCAGAGGTGAGTGCCAACTGTTTTTGAGAATTCCGTGACCCAATGAGAAGCCATCCCTCCTGAGGGCAGCTGCCATTTTCCATGGTCTCAGCGCTGCCTGTTGTCAGTGACTCCTACCAACAAAACCAGGCAGGTAGACCCTAGTGGCCTGAGACCTCCATTTGAGGGCACTCTGCCATTGATGTACATTCATTTTACAGATACAATTGCCTCTGATTGGGTGTCCTAGTTAAAGGGTAGCAATGCCAGCAGGAGTCACCTGGAGGGCTGGCACCAGCAAAGTGCAATCCTGGCTCCTGCTACCTCTTCAAGCAGGATCAATGAGCTCAACCTTCAGCCCTGGCAGTGGCACTCTGCTCCTTGCAAAAGATCTCAGCCCAATAAGATTTATGTGAAATATGTAAAGTATTTGTGTTGTCTCCTTCAAAGGCTTGTGTAGTGCAAGAGACTTTCAGAAAAAAGTAGACAATTAATAGATAGTAGGTAAAACTAGATAATAAATAGATACAAGGTAAAAGTAGGAAAAAATGTGTGAACATAGTAAGCCAGTCAACTCCTTTCTGTCCAATATTCCCACTCCTTTGGACGTTGTTGGAAATTGTGTCCTTTTAAAGTTGATTTTTCTTTCTTGTATTTCCCACCTAGCACAGAATCTCCTATAACTGCAATTACAGAAGGTATCTGCTTTTCCCAGACATAAACACTTCCAAATAAACAAGCGCAAAACGAAGTTACAGTCAAGATCGCAAGGATCACGAGGTCACTGTGTTTCTTTGCATTGACATCAAAGAATGATCTGACTTCATTTGTATCCTATTTCCAATGTAGTGTTTTGGAAAATAAAGGTTCTGTTTCTAAAAACTGATAAAAACATACCTTTTGATGAAGGAAGACAAGGGGGAAACGATTATCCTCATGTAAGTAGTTGTTTTGTGTTCATTGGCTAGAAGGATTCAAATCCCTCAAATACGCTATGACACTGTGTATTGGCATAATATAAACCACTAGCTTCTAGAAATAAAGATTATCAACAAAGGTCATTAATTATCAGGCAGTTCTTGTGAGAGATTTGTCCTTGTCAGGGAGCTGTCCTCTTCAGTTGGAAGATGGACCAGCAAAGATTGAGTGAAGATCCAGGAAAGAGATCCCTAACATTTCAGCTAGAAAGCAAGATGCTGCTTCACAACATTGTTAAGATGGGCTTGCTGTGTACCTAATCATTCCTGATGAAGGGTTTTTGCCTGAAACGTCAATGCTCCTGCTTCTTGGATGTTGCCTGACCTGCTGTGCTTTTCCAGCATCACTCTCTTGGCTGCTGTTCTTTCTCTGGTATCATTGAACCATTTTCAAATGTCCTGGGTCACATACTTTTTCTGTCTAAGTAATAAATGCATCATACATAAACTCCCGTTTCTTAACAACTTAATAAATGATGTGAAAATTCCTATTCCATTACAGAGTCATAGTCATAGAGATGTACAGCATGGAAACAGACCCTTCAGTCCAACAAGTCCACACCAACCAGATATCCCAACCCAATCTATATCCCCAAAAACTAACAGATCTCATTCACAACTTGTTACAGGTGAAATAGGAGCTAATAAATTTGCTTGAGTAGTTGAATGACCTGCAAGTGAGTGTCATGGATATTGGCAAGACATTAATGAACAATGAGATCTGAAGTTACACGTATTGCTAACATTATTGAAATGAAGTAAAGGCAAAATTCTGAAACATCAATGCAGCTACTGCTTAACTCTCAAATGGTAAACACAAATGGCATAAATGATGATAGAATCATGTTACGAATAATTCCAAACATATTTTATCAACATTTAACCAGATATTTAACGACACTTATTTAATCCAACTTTTAGTGCCTAATAGGTTAAAAGTTAAATTTTTTTGAACCTTTGAATTATTTTGGTTTTGAATCATTTATGTGTCATATTGAATGCAGCGATCTGATTGACAAAAGACCAATTTCAACAAACATGATTAAATTGCTAAACATCTCAACACCAATGTTTGTTACACAATAACCTGAAACTTCCACCGAATGCTCCATAATTTAACTGTGAGGAAAGTCTTTTCATGACTAAGCTCACACAGAGCCTATTTCCAAAAGATCAATGATAAAACATTGTAATGCATAAGTTTCCTTGACCTTTTCATCGAATTGCTACAATGTGGAAGCAAGCCATTCTGCCCATCAAGTCCATACCAACCCCCCTACATTGCCCATGGCTAACCTAACTAGCCTGCACATCCCTGAACACCATGACCAATCTATCTAACCTGCGCATCTTTGGACTGTGGGAGGAATGCACACACACAGGTAGAATGTGCAATCTCCACATAGAAAGTTACGCAAGGCTGGAATTGAACCCAGATCCCTGGTACTGTGAGACAGCAGTGCTAACCAGTAAGCAACCATGCCAACCCTTTTGTGTCTTTTTGTGATACAAATGCCATGTTGCTTACTGCCCATGAACCAGACTGACCAATCCTGAGCAAAATAAAATATGGAACATCGACATGGAAGGAAGGAGACGCTGTGAGATTGGTTGGCTATGAGTGTGAGTGTACAGCTGGATGGGGTTTCTGTGAGACCGGTTGAGAGATGGAATACTGAAAAGATCGTAGCGTAGTGAGGGGTTGGGGGGTGTGATGGGGAGATAGGAGAGTGGTGGTACAGAGATACTTGTGTGACCAGGACTGTGAAGGGTTGCCAGCTGGCCATCTGAATGATAGGCACATATCCACAGCCAGAGTCCTGTTGAAGGGCTTATGCTTGAAACTTCGATTTTCCTGCTTCTCGGATGCTGCCTGACATGCTGTGCTTTTCCAGCACCACTCTAATCTTGACACATATCCAAATCCTACCATTTCTTAATAAAACTTGTTTGGACAACTCAGGATACTTCATGGGCTGGATGATCTGCAGTGTGAAAAAAAGATTGAAATGACGAGGCCTGCTTTCCTTGGAAGAGCCAATGTTGAGAGGTAGAAGCTTTACAGTATTAGAAGGGGCATGGATATGATGCATAGGAAGGTATTTTTTCCATTCGTAGAGGAGTCATAAATTTAAGGCAAAGAAGAGAGTTGAGAAGAATTAGCACTTAAAGGATATTGGGACTCACACACCCACTGCCTGAAAGGGTGTTATCCAGAGATAAAATGAAAAACCCACGTCAATATTGTTAAACCCAGGTCTGAGAAGGTTAACACTTCACTGGGTGCAACAAGAACCACCCACTGCAGTGATGTCATGAGGACTACGGGAGAGAGAAAAATAGGATCTTCTGGAAGACAGACCTAAAGCCAGATCCTCCCAACAATCATTGTAGTACTGTAGACTATACTCATACTCATTTGCAGAGAAGCAAGAAAAATGCAGTATATTTACTTTACAAGACACTTCTCATTAGACCATAAGCTAGATACCCTCCCACGTACAAGACCACAGACCCTACAGAATCCACAAACAGAGAAGATATAGATGGCTGCACAGGCAACACATATCATTCTATAATATCACCCTGATCAGGAATGAAAAGCACAGCTCCAGGGTGAATGAGACTTGAATCCAGACCGAACAGGCTAGAGGGGGGAGGACAGCTTAGGACCCACGATAGTTTCACAGCTTCGACGATAGATTATGGGCCAAACGCACTTCTGCTGCAGAAAGATAGACGTCACTTTAACTGAGCAGTTACCTCATGGTCACTGACAATCTGCCTCTCCTGAGGATGTTTGTGGGCACACTGTTACTTTCCTGTCTGTCCTCAGATCAAAAGAATGAACGTCAGCCTGAATCTATTGGATCTGCCAAGCCTTTCTAACATTCTCTGTTCTATTTGATCAAATGTATGTCTAATTCATTCAGCAATATTGTACAGGCATCTCCTGACTTGCCAAGTGGTTGTGTACTCCTTTAGATACATTCCAATGTCCACCACTCCTGACTGCACCCTAAAAATGGGTCTTTTAACTGTCACTGAACTGAGTGCCTGTGACAAAGTAATTTTACCACAGTGATTAATCTATTTTTAAAATATTTATACTATTATTCATTATTCATTATTCATTTTTTTTTGTACTTCAATTTTGCTTTATAGTGATTTTTAAGCTTTATTTTGTTGATTTTATTTTATATTTTCTAACTAATTGTTCAGAATTGTCAACAACTTGATTTCAACATTGAAACATGTCAGGTGTAGGAGGTTTCAAAAGGAATCTGAAACTTAGAAATTTATCTTTCCCTCCTAACGCTGAACTTCATATCTGTGTCTTTAGTCAGTGGCATGTTCTCAGCCCAGGAGTCAACCTGATTAATAGCTAAAGCTTCCATTTGGAAAGATTGCTCTAAAGGAGGGGTTCCATTGCTATTCCCACAATGATTCCATTTCTGTGGATGGGATTCAATGCCAGGATGAGTTATGTCTCAGGCCTGACATGAAAGAATACAATCCCATTGGTGAGACTCTGTTTAGAGGAGGGGAGGGAGTGAAGGGGAAAGTGAGCTCCAGAAAGAGTAGACAATCACTGAAGGGCTCCGCTGTCAAGGGGAGGGGTGTAACCATCATCTGGGATGGGGCAAGAATGTATGATTAGGGTAGAGAGGGATTTGAATGGAAAGTTGGGATCCAAAAGGTGGAAGAGCTTGAGAGTGTCTGAAAGAGGTCAGTCCATAAGTTATCCCCAAAGTTGTTGCTTCCAGAATTAAACCTGTGCAGCAGGTAAGCTCTGAGGCTTCCAGCCTCATTAATGAATTTAATATGCAAACACATATGAGAAGGTTGGTTATGCAGTTGTTGTCCCACCTAATTAAAACTTGCTAGTTGGTGGGTTGAAGCTGGCTTTCTGCTATTCTTCCTTTTTCTTCTGACAATTAACTCCCGAGCATGCACAGGCAACACATATCATTCTATAATATCATCCTGATCAGGAATGAAAAACACAGCTCCAGGGTGAATGAGACTTGAATCCAGACTGAACAGGCTAGAGGGGGGAGGACAGCTTAGGACCCACGATAGTTTCACAGCTTCGACGATGGATTATGGGCCAAACGCACTTCTGCTGCAGAAAGATAGACGTCACTTTAACTGAGCAGTTACCTCCTGGTCACTGACAATCTGCCTCTCCTGAGGATGTTTGTGGGCACACTGTTACTTTCCTGTCTGTCCTCAGATCAAAAGAATGAACGTCAGCCTGAATCTATTGGATCTGCCAAGCCTTTCTAACATTCTCTGTTCTATTTGATCAAATGTATGTCTAATTCATTCAGCAATATTGTACAGACATCTCCTGACTTGCCAAGTGGTTGTGTACTCCTTTAGATACATTCCAATGTCCACCACTCCTGACTGCACCCTAAAAATGGGTCTTTTAACTGTCACTGAACTGAGTGCCTGTGACAAAGTAATTTTACCACAGTGATTAATCTATTTTTTAAATATTTATACTATTATTCATTATTCATTTCTTTTTTCTACTTCAATTTTGCTTTATAGTGATTTTTAAGCTTTATTTTGTTGATTTTATTTAATATTTTCTAACTAATTGTTCAGAATTGTCAACAACTTGATTTCAACATTGAAACATGTCAGGTGTAGGAGGTTTCAAAAGAAATCTGAAACTTAGAAATTTATCTTTCCCTCCTAACGCTGAACTTCATATCTGTGTCTTTAGTCAGTGGCATGTTCTCAGCCCAGGAGTCAACCTGATTAATAGCTAAAGCTTCCATTTGGAAAGATTGCTCTGAAGGAGGGGTTCCATTGCTATTCCCACAATGATTCCACTTCTGTGGATGGGATTCAATGCCAGGATGAGTTATGTCTCATGCCTGACATGAAAGAATACAATCCCATTGGTGAGACTCTGTTTAGAGGAGGGGAGGGAGTGAAGGGGAAAGTGAGCTCCAGAAAGAGTAGACAATCACTGATGGGCTCTGCTGTCAAGAGGAGGGGTGTAACCATCATCTGGGATGGGGGAAGAATGTATGATTAGGGTAGAGAGGGATTTGAATGGAAAGTTGGGATCCAAAAGGTGGAAGAGCTTGAGAGTGTCTGAAAGAGGTCAGTCCATAAGTTTTCTCCAAAGTTGTTGCCACCAGAATTAAACCTGTGCAGCAGGTAAGCTCTGAGGCTTCCAGCCTCATTAATGAATTTAATATGCAAACACATATGAGAAGGTTGGTTATGCAGTTGTTGTCCCACCTAATTAAAACTTGCTAGTTGGTGGGTTGAAGCTGGCTTTCTGCTATTCTTCCTTTTTCTTCTGACAATTAACTCCCGAGCAGCACACTATCCCTTTCAATTACATTAACACTTCCTGCAATGCAAAAATATCATTTCCTTTCTAATTCATATTGTCACTAGGTGTCCCTTTCACAAGTTACACATTGAAAATTCCATAAGAATTACTCATTCATGATGTGTAATGGTCATGCAATCTAATATATGTCACGTTTAAATGAATAGTTGAAATGGATAATACACTATGACCAAGCAAATCTGAGGAAATTGCATTATGCGATTCATCTACAGATTTGTTGACTGGTCTGTTTATTATTCAAATGCCTGGACAAAATGTTCTACTTCGTAATCTTAATCACATTTTATTCTTTTGTTTTACTCAATTAGTTGAAAACTTGTTTGATCCATTCATTAATGTTATTAATAAAAATTTATTTGTACAACAAGTGTGAGGAGTCTGAGATGTGCAATTTGGGATAAATTGTGATATTGATGAAGTAATGGAAATGACTTTAGAATTTCAAAATAGTGTCAGTGAGACGCACAAAGATACACACACATGTAAAAGCACACAGAAACGTGCATGCACACACACA
>NC_057741.1:3249304-3250716 GCF_004010195.1 Chiloscyllium plagiosum
TCGCAGCGCCAGAGACCCGGGTTCAATTCCCACCTCAGGCGACTGACTGTGTGGAGTTTGCATGTTCTCCCCGTGTCTGCGTGGGTTTCCTCCGGGTGCTCCGGTTTCCTCCCACAGTCCAAAGATGTGCAGGTCAGGTGAATTGGCCATGCTAAATTGCCCGTAGTGTGAGGTATAGGGGTATGGGTGGGTTGCGCTTCGGCGGGTCGGTGTGGACTTGTTGGGCCGAAGGGCCTGTTTCCATACTGTAATGTAATGTAATGTAAATGTAATGCATCTAGAACAGGTGGGATTTGAACCCAGCCCTTCCTATCCAGGAATAGGGACACTACCACAGTACCTCAGTGTTCCAGCTTCTTTATTAATCTATTTTTCCTAACCAACCTGTTCAGTGATGTTATCACAAACCTGTGGAGCAGGTGGGACTTGAACACTTGGTCCAGAGGAATGGACACTACCACTGCATCATAAGAACTCTTCAGTGCTCCAATTAATGTCCTCTTTTAGTGTCCCACAGCTGACTACATTCCAAACAGGTAAGACCAATCCCATCCTGCAGTCCTAGTTAGTTGCCAGCTGATTTCTTCTGCTTGATAGTTTAATTGTACAAGTTTCTGGTGGTTTGGTGGTTTGTTTAAATTTGCAAGTTTTACAAGAAATTGCATCTTCTATGAAATTCAATATTGCAGATACCTAGAGACCTTTGCTGACTTCAAGAGTTCTGAATAAACCAGTTGCCCCTAGGCATGGATACGTGGTAAGCATTACTATTGGAATGTGTCATAGCTTACAGAATGAACTGAGGTGAAAATGTGTTGCTGGAAAAGCGCAGCAGGTCAGGCAGCATCCGAGGAGCAGGAGAATCAACGTTTCGGGCATGAGCCCTTCTTCAGGAATGAGGAAAGTGTGTCCAGCAGGCTAAGATAAAAGGTAGGGAGGAGGGACATCAGGGAGGGGCGTTGGAAATGCGATAGGTGGAAGGAGGTCAAGGTGAGGGTGATAGGCCGGAGTGGGATGGGGGCGGAGTGGTCAGGAAGAAGATTGATGAATTTCCACAGAGCTTGTCATACATTTAATTGATAATATGTGATGTAGTTGTCAGTATTACACCAAAAGCGCTCGGATATGACTCCGCGTGCTCTCAGTTTTCCTGTTTTTAAATCAAAGTTTTTATTTGGCAGAATATTACATTGAACTCTTAAGTTCCTCACTTAACGAGGAATAAGTCAATCCATAAATAAATGTGTTCATGTCACAACTCAGTCTGCGTGGCATGAATCCACCTCCATTTCATATGAATTCAGACTTGCTATAATTCCTTGCATTTGCACCTGTAATGGTAAAAAACAGAAGAATGCAGCTGCCAGATATGCTGCCGAGGAAAAACACAAAGCTCATTCAACTCTCCGTTT
>NC_057741.1:3252468-3260802 GCF_004010195.1 Chiloscyllium plagiosum
GAGATCGGCGTGGGGGCGGGGTTAGGCATGGTGACGGAGATCGGCGTGGGCCGGGGTTAGGCATGGTGACCGAGATCGGCGTGGGGGCGGGGTTAGGCATGGTGACGGAGATCGGCGTGGGGGCGGGGTTAAGCGTGGTGACAGAGATCGGCGTGGGGGCGGAGACACAACAGTAGAGGTTGGCTGTGGTAGCGAGTCTGTCAGAGGAGATGACCTGGGGTGTGCAGTGAGAGAGGGACTCACTGAATCCTTGTAGGGGATGCATAGAGCCTTCCAGAATGAACTGAGGGGTCACGCAGAGTAGGACAGGTTGCAACAAGACAGAGGAGGAGGAAGCACATTCTTAGTATTCATCACCCAGCATGCTCAGAGAACAATTCACCCACATGAATCCCAATGGGGGACAATGTGCTTATTATTGAAATCTGTCACCACAGCATCCTTAATTGCAACCTTAGGCAAAAAGAATATTTCCTGTAACCACGAAGGTGATTGTGGGAATGAGCAAGAATGCATCTGACACCATTGAGGTTGGAGGTATTTGTGACAACTTGAAGTTTACCAATCACTGTTATTTCTTGGAAGTTACTGAGTTTCTTTATTCAGTGAGAGTTAAATCAACGAGAGCGACAATAAACCTGATTCTAAATTCTAATTCTAAAAAATCTAAATATATTCCATTCTCTTTTGCCAAGGAGAGTGAGCTAACTAGTTTCCCCATGGTGGAGGGTGTCATTACATACACACATGTATTTTTCAAGTCAATTCTGCCTTATACAGCAACAAAAAGAAATTCTAGGAATGGTTCTTCACTAGCTGGACTGGATCAGATGGGCTCAGAATGGAGGCAGGTGACCGTAAAAAAATGGCATTTCAACATCCTTTGGTCACTGACCATCACAGATGGACCACAAGGCAAACATAAAATAAATATTCCTAGCTAAATGTACAAATTAAATCATGTCAAATCATATACCAAAGTCAACCAATCACCAGAGTGATTGCCTTAGTCCCTGTCTTCCATTACCTATTCCAATCCTTTGCTGTTCCTCACAAGTGGCTGCAACATGGCTAGTGGAAATCTTTGGACTTTCACTAGAAGAGGCAGAAGAAGGACTTAACGGCTGAGTGAAGCAAATCTATATCTAGAAGGTGCTTTGAAGTGTATGAATGTCAACTATGCATCTGATTCTTGTTAGTTGGTCAGTGAGTACCTGTATCCTCTGGAGTTTAGAGGAGCCAGAGCTACCTTAATAGAAACATATAAGGCCCTGAGGGGACTTAACTGGGTGGATGTTGAAAGGATGTTTCCTTTTGTGGGACAATCTAAAACTAGGGGGTCATAGTTTTAAAATAAGGGGAGTTGCATAGAAAATTGAAGTGAAGAAATATTTTTTTTCTCTCTCAGAGCCATTGAGAGTCTCTTCCTCAAAAGACGTTTGGTGGGTGAAGGAAGATTCATTACTGAGAGTGGAAGAGCACGAGACTTGGTGAGAGGCAGGCGCATAAGCAGAGATAGAGTGAATGTAACATAGCAGTGAAAAGATGGTGGCACTTATCTTAGCAGAATAGAAAAGGTCATTGACCTTCCTCCTATAGTGCTGGGCATTACTCTAGACAGTTCAGACTGTGCTGACCTGGTGGTAATCTCAGACCAGACAGGCATGGTCTGGTGTTTGGCCTCTTTTCCTGGTTCCCTGCAACACCTTGTCCCCTGGGTTCGTTTCCATGAAGTGGGAACCTGTTTTCCCTTATCTGCCATACATGGGGCAAATGTTGTAATCCAATCTGCACTTGACTAAGAGGCGAAGCAACCTTTTAAAAACAGCACAGATCCAGCGATCTTGCAATATCTCAGCAGTGACAAACATCTCTCCTTGTGGTAAATGGGAGAATCAAGCTAGTATCGGATGATTGGGGTGTCACAGGGCACGTGTATAATTAATGAGGTGGATTTTGCAATGTTAGCACAAGAAAACCTGTTAAGTGTCATGGAGAGAAACCTTTCATGAAACTCAACATGTTTACACTTCAGCTAAAGTCCGCCCACTCAAATTCTTTCCCCATCAAAGCCATGAATAAAATTAATGTACTTAAGCATGGATAATGAGGAATTCAATGGAATTAAAAAGTGAAAGATCCCTAGTGCCTGACTGTTTCCATCCAAGGGTATGAAAGGAAGCAGAGAAGTAGATTGTAGATGCTATAACTATAATCTTTCAGCGTTCCCTAGATACAAGTTATCCTTCCGTAGGGTTGATTATAAGAAAACAAATTTACATTTTTGCTTTTTAGGAAGGGAGAAAGAGGAAAACCAGGAATTACAGTTAATCAGGAGAACCAACATGGATTCAAAATAAAAACCAAAGAAACTGCTGATGATGGTGATCAGAAACAAAAGCAGAAATTATGAAAAAGCTCTGCAGGCCTGGCAGCATGTGTGCAGAGAAAGCAGAGTTAATGTTTCAGGTCTAGTGACGCTTCCTCAGAACTGAAGAGTTTTTCCAGCAAGTTTTGTTATTGTTACCGATTCATGACAGGCAGGTCATGCCTGACAAACCTTTGAACTGTTTGAAGAGCTAACTGAGGTAGTGGATAGGGGAATGTCTATGGATGTTGTTGATATGGACTTCCAGAAGGCATTTGCTAAAGTTCCTCATAAGAGTTTGTTAACTAAAGCAAAATCCCATGGAATTAAGGGCAAACTACTGACATGGCTAGGAAATTGGTCAACAGACAGACAACAAAAAGTAGCAATAATGGATAAGTACTCAAATTGGCAGGATATGTCCTGTGGTGTCCCACAAAGACCTACGTTAAGGCTTCAATTATTCCATTTATTTATTAAAGACTTGAATAATGGCTTAGAAAGTCATATATTCAAATTTACCAATGGCACAAAGATGTTTTAGATGCTAGCATGGAAATTTCAACGGTGAGTGGACAAAACTGTGGCAAATGGAGTTCAATGTGAGTAAGTGTGAGGTTATCTATTTTGGACTGAGAAAAGATAAATCAGGGTACTTTCTTGACGGTATGCAGTTAAATACAGCAGATATCCAAAGAGACTTACAGGTTCAAGTGCATAGATCTTTAAAATGGCGCTAACAGATGCAGAAAATAATCCAGAAAACTAATAGAATTTTAAATCTAGAGAACTGAAGCACATGGATGCAGGAGTTATGCTGCAGTCGTGCAAAGCCTTGTTTGGACTCCACTTGGAATACCGTGAGCAGATCTGGGCACTACATCTTAGCGAGTATATATTGGCCTTGAAGAGAGTACACCGTAGATTTACAAGAATGATATCTGGACTTCAGGGTTTAAATTTTGAAGAGAGATAATACAAGTTAGGCTGTTTTCTCCAGAATTTATAAGGTTAAGATATGATCTGATCACAGTCTCCAAGATATTAACAGTATTCGGTCCGGAGCTCAGTGACCAGTGGTGTTCCGCAGGGATCGGTTCTGGGAACTCCAATCTTTGTGATTTTCATAAATGACTTGGATGAGGAATTGGAAGGGTGAGTTAATACCTTTGCAGATGGCTTGAAGGTCGGTGGATTAGTGGGTAATGTGGAGGGCAGTTGTAGGTTGCAATGGGATATTGATAGGATGCGGAGCTGGGCTGAGATGTGGCAGATGGAGTTCAACCTGGAATAGTGTGAAGTGATTCATTTTGGAAGGTCAAATTTGAATGCAGATTATAGAGTTAAAAGCAGGATTCTTGGCAGTGTGGAGGAACAGAGGGATCTTGGGGTCCACTTCCATAGTTGCCACCCAAGTTGATAGGGTTGTTAAGAAGGTGTATGGTGTGTTGGCTTTCGTTAGCAGGGGATTGAGTTTAAGAGCCGCGAGGTTATGCTGCAGCTCTGTAGAGCCCTGGTTAGACCACACTTGGAACATTGTGTTCAGTTCTGTTTGCCTCATTATAGGAAGGATATGGAAGCTTTAGAGAGGGTGCAGAGGAGATTTGCCAGGATGCTGCCTGGTTTGGAGGGCATGCCTTATGAAGAAAGGTTGAGGGAGCTAGGGCTTTTCTCATTGGAGCGAAGAAGGAGCGAAGAAGAGGTGACTTGATAGAGATATACAAGATGATGAGAGGCATAGTTAGAGTGGATAGCCAGAGATTTTTTCCTAGGGTGGAAATGGCTATCATGAGGGGACATAATTTTAAGGTGATTAGTGGAAGATTTAGGGGAGATGTCAGAGGCAGGTTCTTTACACAGAGCATGGTGGGTGTGTGGAATGCACTGCCAGCGGTGGAAGTTGAGTCAGAGACCTTAGCGACATTTAGTGACTCTTGGATGACAGTAAAATGAAGAATAGGTAGGTTAGTCTCATCTTAGAGTAGAATAAAAGGCCAGCACAACATTGAGGGCCGAAGGGCCTGTACTGTGCTGCACTGTCCTATGTTTTATGAAAAGACAGCTAGGTAAAGATAAACCATTTCCACTGGGATTCCACAACAAGGAGTCATAGTCTAAAAACTGGCAGCAGACCACAATGATTTTAGGAGGGATATCTACATACAAAGCATGGCAGATGTTTGGAACTCTCTTCCACAACTAGTGACAAATGCTTGATTAGTAGTTAATTTTAAATCGGAGATTGATAAATTTGTATTCAAGGATATGGACCAAACGCAGGTAGAGAGAGTTAGGTCAGAGATCAGCTGTGATCACTCTGAAAGGTGCAGGCTCCTGGTGCTGATTGCCCTATCACGTTTCATATTGCTATATTCCCACTCCCCCAGATCACTACCTACAGACTCTTCAGATATAACCCAGATACTCCTAATACCCCTCCAGCTCAACTTCCTCAACCATCAAATCCCCCTCTATCAAGCTCCTCCCCTGCAGACTCCTCCCTGAGAGCCCTGCCATATCTTTTTAACCCACTGCCCTCTCCTCTGAGATCCCCCTCCCATTCCCTTCCTTTATCCCCAGTCCTTGCTCTCCCTGGATACTCCCATTCACATGATGATAACACGAATCAGGATCAGAGGCAGCACCACCACTGCCATTCTCCGGAGCCTGATTGTCCGGAAGATTGTCCGGAAACCATTCCCCACCACGTGTTTGAAACTGCGGTAGGTGGGATTGACAAATCCAGCTCCACAGGTTTACTAGCTGAGGGTGGGGGGGAAGGGGGGAGCAGGGGAGAGTCAGGCTGCCAACTTGCCCATGAGTGAGCTGAGGTCCTCAAGTGGATAATTATTTCTGCCATCTCACCCCAATGTCATTGACTTAGAATGGGAGGGAAAGTCCCACAACAAGCAATCAGCTCAGCAGGTTTTCATATAGTCAATTGTAGAGTCATAGAGTCACAGAAATGTACAGCACAGAAACAGACCCCACCCACCCCCTTCAGTCCATCTCATCCATGCCAACCAGATATCCCAAATTAATCTAGTCCCATTTACCAATATTTGGCCTATCTTCCTTTAAACCCTTCCTATTCATATACCCATCCAGATGCCTTTTAAATGCTGTAACTGTACCAGCCTCCACCACTTCCTCTGGCAGCTCATTCCACACACGCACACCACCCTGTCTGTGAAAACATATTACCTTAAGTCCTTTTTAAATTTTTCCCCTCTCATCTTAAACCTACACACTCTAGTTCTGGACTCCTCCACCCTGGGGAAAAGGTGTTGACAATTGAAGCTATCCATGCCCTTCACGATTTTATAAACCTCTACAAAGTCACCTCTCAGCCTCCAACATTCCAGGGAAAATAGCCTCCATTCAGCCTCTCCTTATAGCTTAAATCCTCCAACCTTGGCAACATGCTTGTAAATCTTTTCTAAATCCTTTCAAGTTTCATAACATCTGGCCACGAAATACCCCTGTTGGAGGGGCTCTGGTGTCTGCAGCCTGTGTCCAACTTGATGGGCTTCCCCCTGGCTTTTTAATCTGGTGAGCCAAAGTGATGAATTTGGCAACTTGTAAAATTGGAATAAACTATCATAGAGACATTGAACCATTTCCAATACAAAATGAAAAGCATTGAGTCCACTGAGTCAAAGGTGGCTCTCCACAATGCCGTCAATCCCACTTTTTCACTTGATCATCATAGTCCTGGTGGTTTCAATTACTTTTTGAAAGCATAGTACCTTAGGAGACAGTTTGCAGAATCTTACACCATTTCCATCAAACTCCTGACAAAACATGATGTGGAGCTGTCAGTTTGGACTGGGGTGGGCAATGTTAGAAATCACACAACACTAGGTTATAGTCCAACAGGTTGATTTGGAAGTACAAGCTTTTGGAGCCTTGCTACAACATGACAGTGAAAGATCTGGGGAACACTACAGCAATTGAAGGAGCATCTTTGATAAGCTCATAATTATCTCATAACATACAAACCTCTGACTCAGAGTTGAGAGTATTATCACACAAACCAAAGTGACACTTGGTTGACATCCATATTTCCTCATGCATTTAATTGCAGTATATCCTGTCTTGTGGACATAGGAAGTGACACTGCATTATTGCGTACAGTGACTGAGTGACATGGAAGCTAAGCTTTTAAAAATAAGTTCATTTAACTTGGGAATTTTGTTCGCCATTTCAACTATGTTAAACTTCATGTTGCCTGTCTCATTGCAGTAACTTATGACTATGAGAGGCAGACGATGAGAAAATGCAAACAAAAACTGCACATGCTTAACTTGGCAGAGGGGACATTACGTGCAATATGTGTCATCATATGTAGGAGGCTGAATGCTGGTTTCAGATGGCTAGCAAAGATGCAAAAAAAAGAATCTCACCACAAATTACATAGCCTGAAAGTATTCAAGGATCATAGCAGGTCATGTCAATTTAAAAGTTGTCATTGGTGCATGTTTTATTCAAACTGAGCAATACACACCGTCTTCTACCTAAAACTCTTAAAACCAAAGCCGAAACAAAACAGCAGATAGCAAGAAGTTCTGGAAGAAGGAGAGAATAAAATGCACATAAAAGTAATTGCAGTTTTAAGTGAGGCGGACGCCATCTCTCGGCCCAGCCTTCTTCATAAGGAGAATTCTTAAACTACTAAATTTGGTGGGCCGTGAATCGACAGTCAGCCATCTTTGTCAGATTGTTAAGGAATAGTACAGAATGAACTTTATGAATCCAGCAAAAAAGGTTTATCCTTATATTCCAAGACAGATATCACAAAGAGGAATATGCTGAAATTAACAATTAACAGGAACTTCACGCATTCAAATAAAATCTATATTTTGTGTAGTTCACGTAGGTTATAAATATCATGCAGTGAGCCGCATAATTAGCATCATAGAAGTATAATGTACACTAAAAGGCAATCAGATCTGCATCTGCTAACTCTCAACATTTCCGCACTCATAGCTCCTATTCAAGTTTTAATCAATTTTCTCTTTAAAAATATTACTGAGTCTATTTTCAGAACCTTTTCAGACAGTGAATTTCAGATTGTTACAGCTCTAAAAAAATCATTCACAGGATGTGGTGGCATTGGCTAGACCACTGTTTAATATTCATCTCTCCTTACCCAGAAGGCACCTAAGGGTCAACCACATTATTGTAAGTCTGGAATCAAATATAGGTCAGACAAGGTAAGGATGGCACTTCCCTTGCCTAAAGGACATCAATGGGCCAAATGGGTTTTCTGACAATCAGCAATGGTGTTTACATTCATCATTCCAGACTTAATTTTAGATTAGATTCGATTACTTATAGTGTGGAAACAGGCCCTTCGGCCCAACCAGTTCACACCGACCCTCCGAAGCGCAACCCACCCAGACCCATTCCCCTATGTTTACCCCTTCACCTAACACTATGGGCAATTTAGCATGGCCAATTCACCTAACCTGAGCATTTTTGGACTGTGGGAGGAAACCGGAGCACCCGGAGGTAACCCACGCAAACACGGGGAGAATGTGCAAACTCCACACAGAGAGTCGCCTGAGGCAAAAGTTCCAGATTTATTTTTAATTGAAGTCAAATTCCAACATTTTCCATTGCAGACTTTGAGCCCAAGACCCCAGAGCATTACTTGGGTCTCTGGATTAATACTCTAATACTCTTAAATGTTAACTCATTTTTTTAGATTAGAATCAGTCTGAACATTATGGCACAGACAACTGCACACAGGGAGCAAATATCTTCAACATCTTATCTGGCTGACACCAATTGTTAAAGTTAACCTGAGAATGTAACTTTTTTAAAAAAGTTCTGCGATTTACATATGAATGAACTGAAACCAACATGGTCATTCTAAAAGATGAGAGACTTAAACAATCCAGGTCTTTTTCAATATATAATTTCAGTTACATCACATTGTAAACTTTTGCTATAAATTCTGT
>NC_057741.1:3261302-3270652 GCF_004010195.1 Chiloscyllium plagiosum
GCAAGACAAAAGGAGGTCAACTCACTTTCAAAAGTCAAGAAACCCAAAGCTGATAGCTTGATTATCAACAATACAATGTCTACTCTTCTTGAACAACCCAGAGAGACGTCTGTTATCCTGTTTTGCCCTCACTTCCTAAAACGAATCTTTTTTTGTTGTTTAGTTGTTATTCTTTCTTTTCATGTTAGTTAAGTAACTAATAAACTCATTCTTTTGTTAGGTCAAGAAATCCTGGTTAAATTGACTCCTTTAAAAATGTAAGTTAATTTTGTCTGACAGAAAGGTATCCACATGGAAGGAAGGAGTAAGTTACTGCAGATGCTGGAAGCTGTACTGAAGACAACAAATGCTGGCGATCCCAGGCAGCATCCAGGGGGAGAGAGCAAGCTAATGTTTCGAGTCTGGATGTGAAGTGTGGAGGGGACAGCATTTACGCCACATGGAAGGGATCCTTTTTAAATTAATTTGGTCATGAATGGTGAATGAAGAAGGGGAAATGGGTCAACACTGCTCATCCAGGAATTTCACAGTTTGAGGTATCCATTTGGAACCACAATAATTTGAAGAATCCGGCCCTTTACTCTCAGCAAGCACATTTCTTCTGAATTCTTTATTGGATTTCTTTATGACTGTTTTATATTGAAAGTCTTTAGTACGCAATTTCAAGACTCTATAGACTAATTCCTATGGATTAGAGGTAGCTAATGTAGCCCCACTATTTGAAAAATGAGTTAGACAGAAATCAGGGAATTATAGAAAGAGAGTGAATCCATTATAAAAGACTTATTAGCAGAGCACTTGACAAACGGACACGACTGGACAGATTCAGCAAGGGGAAAGCAGACATGGTACTCAGTTGGATGATCAGCCATAGCCATACTGAATGGTGGAGCAGGCTTGAAGGGCCAAATAGCCTTCTCCAGCTCCAAGTTTCTGTTTGTTTCTATTGCCAATATGAGGAAACATTCTCTCTATCTCCACTCTGTCAAAAGCTTTCATACTTTTAACACCTTGATGAGTTGACTCTTCAGCCTTTCCTTTTCAAGAGAAAGGACATGTAGAATGGTAGGTATTTCCTGATACTTCATACGCACATATTCCTGATATTATCCTTCTCTGCAGTGATTCTATAGCAACTCGTGAAAGGGGAATTTCACCTGGGAAACTTGGGGACAACCAGTTAGTCCATGGTTACCACATAATTCTGTCATTACGTTTAACAACAAAACTGCCCACACATCACAGCCACAGCGAGTTAGGATGGCAAATAGTGTGAGGATTGGTCAGGGAAGACATGCTAGCATACAGGTTAAAGGGTCGCCACTAATGTGTAGCAGGCAAACAGAGGGGCGATGTCAGGAGGACAGTCAGGATTGCAGGTGTTAGCTGCGACAGACAGACGTCACTGCTTTCCTTGTTAAAAACACACAGCGCCAGGTTATAGTCCAACAGATTTATTTGGATGCACTAGTTTTCAGAGCGCTGCTCCTTCATCAGGTAGTTATGGAGCATGACCATAAGACACAGAATGTATAGCATGCTATACATTCTGTGTCGTATGATCCTGCCCCACTAGTTATGGTGAGCGGCTTAGAGAGGAACTTAGAGTCATAGAGTCATAGAAATATATAGCACAAAAATAGACTGTTTGGTTCAAATTCGTCCATGCTGACCAGCTATCCCAACCTAATCTAGCTCCATTTTCCAGCAACCAGCCCATATCCCTCTAACCCTTCCTAATCATAAGTCCATCCAAATGCCTTTTACATGTTGTAATTGTACCAGCCTCCACCACTTTCTCTGGCAGCTCATTCCATACACGTACCACCCTCTGTCTGAAAGCATTGCCTCTTAGGCCCTGTTTATATCTTTCCCCTCTCACCTTAAACTATGCCCTCCAGTTCTGGACACCCCCACCTCAGGGAAAAGACTTTGTTTATCCTGTCCATGCCCCTCATGATTTTATAAACCTCCATGAGGTCACCCCTCAGCCTCCAACGTTCTAGGGAAAACAGCCCCAGCCCGTTCAGCCTCTCCCTGTAGCTCAAAGCCTCCAACCCTGGCAACATCCTTGTAAATCTTTTCTAAACCCTTTCAAGTTTAGTAGCATGCTTCCAATAGGGTGGAGACCAGAATTCCACTTGTATGTGGTGGTGTTCCCACATATCTGCTATCCTTGTCCATCTCATTGGTAGTGTTCGTGGGTTTGCAAAATGCTGTCAAAGGAGGCTTGATGATGTTGTTGCTGGGCATCTTATAGACGGTACATGCTGCTGCTACTGAGCATCGGTGATGAGGGAGTGAACGTTTGTGGAACTGCTGACAATCAAGTGGGTTGCTTTGTCCTGGTGTTATGGACTAGGCCAGACCACTCAAAACACTCTCGAGCAGGCAGCTCCAGACCATAACTTTGCAGTTTTTTTTTGGCAAGTGTACAGTGAAAGTTACCCAGATTAAGTTAGCGAGGTTGACTACTAGATTTTAAAACAGACAAACATTTATTCAGAAAATTACACAAAGCACAGAATAAAGAACCCCTACAGAACTCAGTCTATCCAAACTACACTTAATTTTGCTGTTCCGAATATACTCAACAGTCCCATAAGCAAACTCCCTTTAAAACCCAGTATAAATGGAACACATTCATACAGGTTGAAGTTGTTGGGCAGAAAGAGAGGGAGAGAGAGAGTTTCCACACAGCTTCCAACCAATTCATGACTGAACTATACCTGCTCAGCTCAGCTCGCATGCTCTCCACTCCCCTTTCATTATACAGGTCACTTCTAAACCATGCCCACTTTAGCCTTAAGTTTCAATTGTTTACATATACACAAAAGACCTCTCAAAATCCTTTTCATCTCTGTACCAAACCAGACTGATCAGAGCCTGGCGTGGTTTATTACCCCTCTGAGAAAAACCAAGGACAGAGTCTTCTTGAGCCAAGGAACAGCTTTTAGAAAGAAAAAGGACTAACTTTGTGACAATGGTGTCAGGTTTCTGAGTGATGTTGGAGTTTCAGTCATCCAGGTAAATTGTATTGCTACTGAGCATGAAGTGTCAATGGTTAGACTCTTGTTTTTTGGTTGCTGCCTGGCACTTGTATGGCTCAAATGTTATTTACCACAAGTCAATCGAAACCTGGATATTGTCCACGTCTTATTGCATTTGAACATGGAGTGCTTCAGTATCTGGGAAGTTGCAAATGGTGCTGAGGTTGACTCTGGGACAACTCCTGCAGAGATATCCTGGAGCTGAGATGATTGACTGCCAACAAACACAACCACCTTCCTATGAGGCAGGTATGACTCTGAACAACAGAGAGTTTGGCCCCTGATTCCTACTAATCGTCCACTTAACACTTTTGGCTTAAGATTGCTTCAGCCTTATCTTTTGCACTTATGTGCTTGGCTCTTCTATCATTGAGAATGGGGATATTTGCTGTATCTCCTCCAGTGAGTTATGTCATTATTCACCACTATTAATGACCGAATGGGGCAAACTGCAGAGTTCAGATCTATCTGTTGTTTGTAGAAACATCTAGACCTGTGTGTCATTTGCTTCTTATGGCACACAAGTAGTCCTGGGTTGATACCTCAATTTTAGGTTTGCCTGATGCTGCTCCTGGCGTGATCTTCTGACCTCTTCATTGAACCAGGGTTGATCCCCTGACTTTATGGTAACGGTAGAGTGGGGGATATGTTGAGCCATAAGGTTTCAGGTCATGTTGGAGCACAATTCTGCTGCTGCTGCTGGTCCGTAGTGTTAGGCGAAGGGGTAAATGTAGGGGAATGGGTCTGGGTGGGTTGCGCTTTGGTGGGTCAGTGTGGACTTGTTGGGCCGAAGGGCCTGTTTCCACACTCTAAATAATCTAATCTAATCATTTCAGAAAATCTATGTAACAGACAAAATTATTAACAAGGTCTTCTGCTTTGGTTGTTTTCCCCAGGTAGGTGACACCAATCTAATTGCCGCCCATGCTTCTGCACTATATGATTCGAAAAGAGTGGTGCTGACACATTGTTCATTATTTCCCCCTTTTCCTTTATTGTCTCCACAAAAGTAAATAAAGATTCACTTCAGTGTACAATGGAGTTAGTTGATGTTTTTATTGCTAATCTATTGCCATTTCTTAATAAAATACAAGTACTGCTCTAATGTATGTTCAGAGTTCTACTGACTGTCATAATGGAATGTGCTCTATAAATGTTAGAATGTAAAACAAAGCGGTTTAGAACATGCATCCTGAAATCTTAGTAAGCAAATCTGATAAACAGGAAGCTCAGAATTAGTGCAATTGAGCATTTATTGCATTGAATGATTCAGAAGAAATCTCTTAAAAAAAGATATCGCTTTTCTGGACGCAAAGGGCCACTTCACTGAAAGCTCACCATCATTCTTTCCCCCCATCTGAAGAATTTAGTATGTCTTTGTAATGAGAGAGACAAGGTAGAAAGTTTGTTAAACCATGCATTGTGGAATTATGGAGGCAGACTTTGCTTATCTCAGCACCATGATCACTGAATGATTCATGAAAGATTGGAAGAAAGGTTGATGGGTTCATTGTAACTCAGTTTGCAGAGGTTATGTTGCAAGGTGTCAACAGCTGAGCTTTCTCAAAGCTTTTCATTTGTTTTTCTGTCGCTGACAAATTGAAAAGACTCTTGGACAGGAATCAGGGTACAAACCTGAAGGTGTAATAAACAGATAGTTATTAATATAATGGAGATAAGTAGAAAGAAATAAAGAACTAACAGGCAAAAGGAAGAAAACTAAAATGAGGAAACACCACAAAGGAAATGCAAATAATGAATAAAAGATGGAGAAGACAACAAATTAAAACATCACAAGGAATCCATTTAGCATATTTCCTAAACAATATGTTGTGTACTTAGCCATGAATATGGATATTTATCTGGTATTGATCTCGTAATGAGGCAGGTTTAATAAATGATCTCACAATAAAAGGACATAATGAACCAGGTGGGTTTTTCCTCATAATTGACAATGGTTCCTACATCCCTGTAATCCTGCATTTCCCATGGCTAGCACACCTAACCTGCAAATCCTTAGACACTATGAGCAATTTAACATGGCCAATCCATCTAAGCTGCATATTTTTGAGCCCAGGTCCCTCGAGCATTACCTGAATCTTTGAGTTGACCGTCCAGCAATAAAACCACCACTCCATTATCTCTTCACATTCTGGGAGTTGCTGCTGTGCATGCAACTCAGTGGTCCACAGGGAATGCAGGATTTAGCTGGAATACTGCGACTGGTTTTGGTATACTTATCTAAGGTAAAACATATTGCCATTGGAGACAGTCCAGAGGAGGTTCACTAGGTTAATCCTAGGTATGGGAAATTTTCTTATGAGGAGATGTTGAGTGGATTGGGCCTGTCCTCATTGGAGTTGAAAAAAATGAGAAGTGACCTTTCAAACTGATTCCCCTTGTGGGAGAGTCTCGGACCATAACCTCAGCATTAAAGGGTCACACCCAGAGTTGCAAGCGGAAAAGCATGCAGCCTTTTCAATTGGTTCAATGCATCGCAGATCAAACAAACATGCCCACTAACTTCTTTAGCACTGTCTGAATATCTCATCCAATGTGGCTTGTGGGTGGCAGATACTGCTGTCAATCTTTTGTTATTACCCAAAAGCTTCTCTCTCCTTCTCAGTTCCCTGGCTGTCATGGGATTAAGTCACAGGAGTTCATGGGGACTCACTATCCCCATGTTCTACTATAATTTGCTCCTTCCAACTCTCATAAATTACCCTCTGTAACTCCTTCAAAATTAAATCAATATCAGCTTATAAAGTGCCTTTCTCATTGGCCTCCTGTGGTCCCATAATAGCCTCCATCATGATTGGCCAATTGGATTGTTTTGACAGACTGACCAATCAGGGCACTGAAATGTAAACCAACCAGGGCAGCAAAACATTAGTCTGTTGAGGTCCAGATTAGAGAGTGGGGACATTCAAATTCACAAATTAAATGGAGTGGCAGGTAAAGAGGAAGGGGGAGATAGTGAGAATTTGATGCCAGACTGAAGGAAATCTCTAGTTGCTGCCTGGGTTGGATGTTCTGAGCTATGAGGAAAGATTTGGTTTATTGTCAAGATGAGAGGGGACCTGATAGAATGAATTGTGATTACATGGGGCATAGATAAGGTAGATAAGAACTTTTTTCAATAGTAGAGGGGTCAAAAAACCAGGAGGTACAGCGGTAAGAGGTGGAAGTCTAAGAGGGGAATTGCAGAGAATTGTTTTCACTCAAAGGATGCTGGGAGTCTGGAATGCAATGGCAATAAGAGTTGTTGAATCAGAAACTCTGGCAGCGTTTAAACAGTATTTAGATAATCGTTTCTGTTGCTATAGCCTCCAGGGCTATGGACCGAAAGCTGAATCATGGGAGTCATGGAGTCAGATGTTCATTGACCAGTGCAGATGTGATGAGCTGAATGGCTTCCTTCAGTGCTGTAATGTTTACCAGTGTATGATTCATGTTAAGAGGGTAAAGCCACACCTTGGGCATTTTGGGCTACATTAAACAAACTGCCTGAAATCTGGGTTATTTAATGGAAAGTTAGAACAGTCCACCCCTCATTTGACCATGATGACCTGGCAGCAGGAACCATTTGTTCATTTAATTTATTAAAAATGTTTAAAAATGAAGATGCCTCGAGGTCAGAATGCTCTCTCAGATATTTATCTTCCATCACAGCCTGCTGCTCCTCTCAAACTGAAGGTGTCTGATAGGCCCTTTGACTTCCTTTGAAAACGCACCAGCCTACTTCATAGACAGGAAGCTAGTCTACATAACAATTAAAAGGGTGCCTCATGAAAATTGCAAAGAGTAATTCTTGCCTAACTCCCTGGAGGCACAATCCACCTCAGAGTCTATTTATTTTACAAATTGGAAACAATGAATACACTTAAACCTACTGACAAATGGAAAATTCGGTAATCTAGTATCGGACTACATCTCAATCAGTCAAAATATCAACTAGAATGAAGAGTGAAAAACCCCTCATGTCCACAATAATTTCCAGTTCCTTACTTGGTTTGTGTTGGAGTTTTTCAATTGCCACAGCTGCTGTTACATAGACGGCGTACACACATCCTGCGCCTGGGTTAAGTGTTACAGCTAAAGGAGAAGTGATAGAGAATAATAAAGTTAAAAATCACACAACGCCAGGTTATAGTCCAACAGGTTTATTTGGAAGCACTAGCTTTCTGAACATTGCTCCTTCATCAGGTGGTTGTGGAGTATAAGATCGTAAGACACAGAATTTATAGGAAAAGTTTACAGTATGCCATAATTAAAATTATATATTGAAAAAGGATTGTTTGTTAAATCTCTCATCTTTTAGAATGAACATGTTTTTAGATTAGATTACTTACAGTGTGGAAACAGGCCCTTCGGCCCAACAAGTCCACCACTGTGCCACCGTGCCGCCCCCATGTTGGTTTCAGTTCTTTCATATATAAATTGCAGAACATTTAAAAGTTACATTTTCAAGTGAACTTGAACAATTGGTGTCATGTCGGTCCAGGTAATGTATTGAAGGTGTGAGCTCCTCTGTGTGAGGCTGTCTGTGCCACAATGGTCAGACTGATTCTCATCTAAAAAAAGCGATTTACAGAATATTACATGGATTAATTGGATTAATGCAGTTTTTGAGCAAAGTAAAATGTAATACTGCAAGTACAAATTCACCCCAGAAACGTATGTGTGTATGTCTGTATGTGGGTGCTCTCTTACAGACACTCATCAACCCCCCAACATCTCCCCCCCCCCACCCCAGACACACACATACCCACATGCACACATACACATAAAATACTTAACAAACAATCCAGGTCTTTTTCAATATATAATTTCAGCTACATTACACCATAAACTTTTGCTATACATTCTGTGTCTTATAATCTTATACTCCACAACCATCTGATGAAGGAGCAGCGCTCTGAAAGCTAGTGCTGTTGAAATATAACCTGGTGTTGTCGTGACCTTTAACTTTATACATCCCAGTCCAACACCAGCATCGCCCAATCAGAGAAAAACAATGCAATAACTAAACAATGGATTGTGATTTAGATTAAATGCTGTTTATAGCTAAGATTCATTAATTGATTTATAAATTAGTGATGTAATACAATTATTAAAATGTTTAAAATACTGAAACCAGTTTTTTAACAGACTCTTGAGCATTTTCACAAGCTCAACATAGATTTTATTAACGTCAAAAGATTGAGAATTTCCAGGAGAGTTTCTAAAATACAATACACTATAAATAATTCAGACTGGGACTTTCCTTCATTTCTAATAATTCCAGACCTTTAATGAGTCTTACATTCATGCGGTAGTTCAAAATTTATTGACTTAAAGTTGACCTCTCTGGGCAGAGTATAAACACAAGCTTTAAATATTGAGTCATTGACGCATGGACACAGGCCCTTTGGCCCAAGTGTCCAAACTGACCAGGTTTCTTGAACTGAACTTGTGTCATTTGCCTGCGTTTGGCCCATATCCCTCTAAACTTTTCCTATTCATGTGCCAATTATTTTAAATCTAGTCATACTGAGAAAGAAAATTCAAAACATTACTGCAGTTCAGATTCATTGTGTTTAATGCAACAAAAATGTAGTGACTTAATAACTCTCGTCAACTCATGAAAGTTGTCCATAGAAATTCCCATATGATATTCCACATTACTGCTCCACCACTTGTTTCCAGAGGAAAGTGTATGGTTTTGGAGGCTGGGATTTACCTGAAGCAAATCTGCACTAAGGAAATAGTTATTGTAGAGCATTAGCATCAAATACAAAAATCTATGCATTATAATATTAATAACATCTCATTCTAGAAATGTATATATGTCTCTTAAATATATATACTTACTGACTAATAAATGTTTTGTGATAGAAATAGAATTAGATTTTATTGTGATGTGTACTCAAGTACAGAGATACAGAACCACAGTGAAAGTGCACAATGTGGCTACTCCCAGTGCCACCTGAGATACAAAGGTACTAAGGTACAAAATTGTGCATACCAAGTAGAAGAATAAGGACATACAGTTAAAAGTTCAACATTGCAGTCATCCTTAAGTCCTTTGCTATGCTGGGCTCACAATCACTTTCCTCCGTGCTGGGCTCGATTTTCTCTGTGTTGGGCTCACTCTCTCACTCCCCCTGCACTCTCTCACTGTTCCTTGCACTCTCTCACTCCCCCTGCACTCTCTCACTCTTCCCTGCACTCTCTCTCTCCCCTGCACTCTCTCACTGTCCCCTGCACTCTCTCACTCTCCCCCTGCACTCTTTCACTGTTCCCTGCACTCTCTTACTC
>NC_057741.1:3274742-3278538 GCF_004010195.1 Chiloscyllium plagiosum
TGTCCCCCTACACTCACCCACTGTCGCCCTGCACTGTCTCACTCTCCCCCTGCACTGTCTCACTCTTCCCCTGCACTCTCTCACTCTCCCCTTCCACTCTCTCACTCCCCCTGCACTCTCTCACTGTCCCATGAACTCTCTCACTCTCCCCCACACTGCCTCAACCTCTCCACAGAAAGAAAGTAGATTAAAGTAAGAAAAATACCTGTGAGGAAAGAGAAATAAGTAAATGCAGATGGAGCAGCTAATCTCCAGGCAGGAGCCCACATACCGTGCAGCCACCCCAATATCTAGTTTATTGTATAATAGGTGATAGATCGGGAATTGCACCTTTATATTGGAATTGAGCCTGCTTTGATGTCCCTCCCTCTGAGCCGGAGACCCAGATTCAAGTCCTGCCTGCTCTCGAGAGGTGTTCTACCCTCCCTGAACAGGATAATTAGAAAATACTGGATTTTGAGGCTTCACTGAATCCACAGAGGTCAGCTTAAGTCAATAAACATTGAAGATAATGCACAAATATAGGACTCCAAATTTAATAAAAATGAAGGAAATTCCCAGTTTGAGTAAGACTCCAAGCACCAGTAATGATTACCAAGAGGGTAAATGTGTCATCATCATCATCACAGCTGGTTGGACCTCTCAAGTTGGAAAGCTTCCAGCTTTGAGAAGCTAACTTTCCGCCCTAATTAAACCAGAAACCTGTCACGTTGCCAATGAAAACAAAATCCCAAAAAGTGACTGCTTCCCACCCTGGCTGAAAAATCCATGTCGTAATCCTTAATTTTTCATCTGAAAATGGGCTGCATCCATTTTAAATAGATTGAATGCCCCTGATGCATTATTAAGAAATTACATTTTGAAGTGTAGAGTGTCGCTGTCTGCTACCTGTTTGCTGGGGAGCTTAAGCTGTTTAATTCTCTACTGCGTTGGTGAATTAACTCAGATTGCTGAGAGCTTGACTTTAAATGAGTACTCCCCTGGATGCCTAGGTTTTGAGGGTCAAAAATGTATAGCAAGAAATAGATTCATTTATGGCATCTTTATTGCCTCAGGACATTTCCAAGGTACTTTCAATGGGATGAAATACTTTGTAGCCTAGTCAATATTACAGTGTAGAAAACATGGCAGCTAATTTACAATCCAGCAAGCTCCCATAACCGGCAATAAAAACCATGACCAGATAATTCTATAAACTAGTTCCTGCAGCAATCACCAGTTTTAGTCAACACGAACTGCTATGATCAACAAAGTGCAGCAAACCAGCACCATCTGTAACAGACGTGGTACGGCAGTTCCAACTCACGGACGTGCAACTTTTCTTGAGATCTGTAAATCATGCCTCATCAAAGGACATTTTGCATATGGTTTCAGGAAATCTGATCAAGCCAGACTCTAGTACAAAACCCAGATGACCATTAAAATGGTACAACACCACAACAGTAGCAGAAGGGAAAGTGTGGACAAAGTTCAAAATCACACAACACCAGGTTATAGGCCAGCAGGTTTATTTCGATGCACTAGTTTTCGGAGCACTGTGCCTCCATCAGGTGGCTGTGGAGCAGGGTCATAAAACACACAATTTACAGCAAAAGATTACAGTGGCATGCAACTGAAATAATATATTGAACAAACCGAGATTGCTGTTAAGTCTTCCATCTTTTAGAATGGGTTGCAGGTTTTGGTTCATTAATATGTAAATTCCAGAATTTCTTTTAAGTCACTAAGAGAAACCTGGACTAGGATTCCCAAGTCTCTTTGCACTTCAGATTTCTCCCAAATAGAAAATAGACCATGAACGTATTCTTCCTACCACATGACCTCACATTTTCCCACATTATATTTCATCTGCCACTTCTTTGCCCACTCTCCTAACCTGTCTGAGTCTTTCTGCAGCCTCCCCACCCCCTCAATACTACCTGCCCCTCCATCTATCTTTGTATCATCTACAAACTTAGCCAGAATGCCTTCAGTTCCTTCATCCAGATCATTAATGTATAAAGATTAGGTTTAGATTAGGTTGCCTACAGTGTGGAAACAGGCCCTTCGGCCCAACAAGTCCACACCGACCCTCTGAAGAGCAACCCACCCAGACCCATCTCCCTCTGACTAATGCACCTAACACTACGGGCAATTTAGCATGGCCAATTCACCTGACCTGCACATCTTTGGACTGTGGGAGGAAACCGAAGCACCCGGAGGAAACCCACGCAGACACGGGGGGAATGTGCAAACTTCAAGTGAAAAGCCCCAACACTGACCCTTATGGATCATCACTAGTCATCGGCTTCCATTCTGAGAAGGACCCTTTTATCCCCACTCTCTGCTTTCTGCCAGGCAGCTAATCTACTATGCATGTTAGTACCTGGCCTGTAACACACTGGCCCTTCTCTGTATCATCTAATTTAATGGTTGCAGTGTTCCACCATCTACTGTTCACAGAGATTGATCTGTTTATTGTCTTTTTATATCATTCACATTCCTAATCTGTGTATGTGTGTCAGGTTTTACTATCTCTTCTCAAGTTCAGTGGGTAACTTTAACTCAAGAAAGCTTGCTTAATTTGGCTCCTTTTAGAACATAAATACATTTGAATTGGGAAATAGTATCTGTGAGGGACGCGATCCTTTATAAATGAATCTTGTTGCAATGAATTGAGAGAGAGAAAGAGAGAAAAATCGCATTAAGAAATGGAACCAGTTCATGATCCCACTCTGAAGCTAATCATTTGGGTCTATTTTACCTGGAATCAAGACAAATTGGGTTCCTCCCCTGGGGATTGATCACAGCAGAAGACCTGAGTGATTATTGCGTTACATTGCAAAGGAGCAGAAGCCAGCTTTATGCACAGATCAACAGCGCACAAAGAGAGAAAGAACACCCTAACAGTGATGATTGTGAGGTGATGTTAATTGACAGAAACCAGCAACATGGCAACTAGGTTTTCAAAGCAGTGCAATCAGCTGAGAACCATTTGTCCCCCTCCAGATGTTTATACAATCACCAAATCGGGACAAGTTGTCCAACCTCCAAAGGAATAAATTAAAGTTTGAAATGTTAATCTTGTAATCTCTGTTTTATCTCTTTTTATGATTGTCAAATTGGCCACAAGTTTCTACGTATACACATATATATTTTCAAAGTTTGTGCGAAGATTTGTAGCTCGGGTGCTCGTTGCTGTGGTTCTGTTCGCCGAGCTGGGAGTTTTTGTAGCAAACGTTTCGTCCCCTGGCTAGGCGACATCATCAGTGCTTGGGAGCCTCCTGCGAAGCACTTCTTTGATGTTTCCTCCGGTGTTTATAGTGGTCTGTCCCTGCCGCTTCCGGTTGTCAGTTTCAGCTGTCCGCTGTAGTGGTTGGTATATTGGGTCCAGGTCGATGTGTTTGTTGATGGAGTTTGTGGATGAATGCCATGCCATGTGAATGGCATTCATCCACAAACTCCATCAACAAACACATCGACCTGGACATTCATCCACAAACTCCATCAACAAACACATCGACCTGGACATTCATCCACAAACTCCATCAACAAACACATCGACCTGGACATTCATCCACAAACTCCATCAACAAACACATCGACCTGGACATTCATCCACAAACTCCATCAACAAACACATCGACCTGGACATTCATCCACAAACTCCATCAACAAACACATCGACCTGGACATTCATCCACAAACTCCATCAACAAACACATCGACCTCGACCCAATATACCAACCACTACAGCGGACAGCTGAAACTGACAACCGGAAGCAGCAGGGACAGACCACTATAAACACCGAAGGAA
>NC_057741.1:3281060-3289339 GCF_004010195.1 Chiloscyllium plagiosum
CCAGAACGAAGGACCCGATTCCCAACATGAGCAAAACTAATGTAGTGTACAAAATGCCATGCAAGGACTGCACAAAACACTCTATAGGACAAACAGGAAGACAGCTAACTATCTGCATACATGAACATCAACTAGCCATGAAACGACACGACCAGCTATCCTTAGTAGCCACACACGCAGACAACAAGCAACATGAATTCGACTGGGACAACACTACTATCATAGGGCAAGCCAGACAGAGAACAGCCAGGGAATTCCTAGAGGCATGGCATTCATCCACAAACTCCATCAACAAACACATCGACCTGGACCCAATATACCAACCACTACAGCGGACAGCTGAAACTGACAACCGGAAGCGGCAGGGACAGACCACTATAAACACCGGAGGAAACATCAAAGAAGCGCTGCGCAGGAGGCTCCCAAGCACTGATGATGTCGCCTAGCCAGGGGACGAAACGTTTGCAACAAAAACTCCCAGCTCGGCGAACAGAACCACAGCAACATATATATTTGTTTGGGGAAAAGACATCTTTGGAAAAAGAGGGGTGTTGTGTTATGTCTCATGGTTAGTCTGTCAGTGCACCTTTAAAAGATATGTTCATGATAGCATCATTATACCATAACATTGTGGCATGTGATATAAAAGCCTCATAGAGTCTTAGAGTCATAGAGATATACAGCATAGAAACAGACCTCATGGCCTAGCTCGCCCATGCCAACCAGATATCCTAAATTAATCTAGTCCCATTTGCCAATATTTTGTCTCTCTCCCTCTAAACCCTTCCTAGTCATGTATCCATCCAGATACCTTTTAAATGTTGTAATTGTACCAGCATCGATCACTTCCTCTGTAAGTTCGTTCCAAATACGGGTCATCGTCTGCAGGAAAAGGTAGCCCCTTATATTCCATCAGGATATCATAATCCATTCGACTGCGCCTGGAGGACCATTCACTCAGTGAAAGATGCTCTTTGATCTGCCTGAAACCTGTTGGTCTTCCAGAGCAAGGAGTTGAGCTGAACTGAGTGTTGCAGAGTGACACATTCCAAAGTCCAGGACCAAGTGCTGAGGGACACATTAAAGGTTGAGGCAACTTCCACCAAGGCACAGTGGGGAACGACCACTGCCTGAAATCTTCCTGCTGAAGGGAAATGGGGATCTGTTCAGTTATCAGACCCTTACACATATGTAATAAAAGCATCGTATGTTTAAGAGCTAAATATGGCCATTTAATTACAAGGTCACTAGGGTAAAAAGAGATTAAGGGGAGGGGAGATTAGGTAAAAGCATATGCCAAGTTCTGAAAAGATAACCAAGGGGAAAAAAAACTATTCCCATTAGCTCTGGCTCAAGGACTAAGGGCTACAGATTAAAGATTTTGGACAGGACACTTTGGAGGCTATGAGGAAGAACGTTAATACGCAGTGGGTAGTGATGACTGAACTTCATTGCTCATAAGGCTGGTAAATACAGACACACAAATAATCTCAAAAGGAAATTAGATGGGCACTTGAAGAAGATAAACCCGCGGGCCTATGATGACCAAGTGGGTGGTTAGACAGCCTGGATTCTTGTCTGGGGACCCAGCCTGATTGCCAAATATAACATGACGATTCTTTTGGAAAAAACTCCCAGCGGCTTCAAATCAATGAACTCGAAAGGAAATAAGATTGAGCAAACATCCTTTGGGAATGTATTTCTTATCTGAGATCAGCTTTACAAAACTGGCTCAAGTGGTTGAGATTTAAAATCATTCACGTTGTTTACTCTGTCCAGCGTTATTACTCATGTGAAGCTCAGCTTCCTAGGAAACTCCAGACCATGTTATTATGCAATTTGCTTCAAGGTTTGGCCTAAAACGTACAATAGCTGAGTAGGTGGAATCAGAAGGAAGCCACAACAACATCATAGCAGTAGCAGCAAGAAGACAAAAACTCTGTAGAGTAAAGAACAATGAACAGCGAAGTTCTAACTCTGCAGCTTTCATGGTTTTTACACAAATGAGGAAATTATCCAGCTCAGTGGCAGACACATAGAATGCAGACTTATATGAGTACACGTTTTATTTGTAAATTCAGATAACAGCTCTTATCACTAAAAGTACCCAACATTTACATTTATTTCATCCATCATAAAAGTTCATTAAGATTATTGACAGAGAAGAAACTCATTTTCTGTAGATAACATTACTGTTATCAGTGATGTCAGTGAGCACTTCTCAAACACTTATCAAATTGCAGATTGTCAGGGTTATGTTAGACAGGTTAATGCACTCCAAGGTGGAGATGGGTATTTTTTCACTGATTGGTTCAAACACAAATAAGCATTATAGATTAATTAGTGAGTGAAATTCCATCCATCACATTCAAACTAAAATACAAATTCAGGGCAGCAGTACATCATTCTGCCCTTGAGTGTTCTCTGCATTCAATTAATTCATGGTTGATCTGTCTGCGTTTCAAATTTCACATCCCCACCTGCTCCTAATACAGGGTTCCATTGAAAGGAGTACAGTAGCAGAGAACAGATATAATTAAAATGAACTTAAAACTTAAAGTTAAATCCAAGAACTGGTGTGACCCCAGCTAGTGCAATATGCTTTCATTTTACTTCAGGAAGTGTGATTCATAAAACACAAGTCAGTTCTGCTTTCAAAACACAATATTGCTTTCTAACACTTAATATCATGCAGATTCTGCACTGTCTATCGAAAAGAATTGGAGAGAGAATGTGGTGGAGAGTAAATGTTCTTTCAAACTTTGTTCAAATATAATTAATATATACACTTGTATGAAATAGAAATAATCAAAGAACAGTATAGAACAGGAACAGTCCTTTTGACACACCAACACATGCCTTTCTAAAGTAAGAACTGTTAGCCTCCACATGGTCCACACCCCTCTGTTCCCTGCCTATCCATATATCTATCATGATACCTCTTACATGTTGCTTTTCTATCTACCCCCCACATTGTCTGACAGTGTGTTCCAGGCACTGACCGCCATCTATGTATCTCACATCTCCTTTAAACTTACTCCTTTTTACCTTAAACCAATGGCCCTAGTAATTGGCATATCTACCATAAGAAAAAGGATTCTGACTATCCATTCTGTCCATGCCTTCTAACAGGTCACCCCATAACCTTCAACATTCAAGTGAAAACAAACCAAGTTTGTCCAATCTCCTCTCATAACTAAAACCCTCCAAACCAAGCAACCTCCTGGTAAACCATTTCAGTACCCTCTCCAAAGACTCCACATTCTTCTGGTGGCAACCATTACTGTACATAGTATTCCCAAAGTGGCCTAACTAAACTTTTATAGAGCTGCAACTTGACTTGCTGATTAGACTGTTGAGTATAGGAGTTGGGTTGTAATGTTGAGGTTGTACAGGACATCAGTGAGGCCTCTTCTGGAGTGCTGTGTGCAGTTTTGGCTGCCCAGTTATAAGAAGGATGTTATCAAGCTGAAAAAATCACACAACACCAGGCTATAGCCTATTTTTCGAAGTACAAGCTTTTGGGGTGCAGCCCATTTGTCAGGTAACTAGTGGAGCAGGATCAAGATCATAGGTCACAGAATTTATAGCAGAAGATCATAGTGTCATACAATTGATGTGATATATTGAACAAGTAGAAAGCGAAGGCTGCAGATGCTGGAGATCAGAGTCGAGAGTGTGCTGCTGGAAAAGCACAGCAGGTCAGACAGCATCCGAGGAGTAGGAGAATCGACATTTCAGGCATAAGCCCTTCTTCAGGATATATTGAACAAACCTAGATTGCTGTTATGTCTTTCGTCTTTTAGAATAGGTTGCAGGTTTCGATTCATTAATATGTAAATCCCAGAATTCTTTCAAGTCACATTCCTGAGATAACTTAAGGTTCTATATTAAAAAAGTGATATCACAGCTTAGATAATATATTAAAGATGTGAGGTTAGAGTCTATATATACTCCAATCTTGAGTCAGACTGGTTCTATTTCCAAAGTAAAATTTATAAAATGTCACAGGGATTAACTGCCTGCAGATTGTGTGCTCTTTGAACAAGAAGCTGGAAAGGATTCAGAAAAGTTGGCCCTTAGGTCTCTTTTATATCTTTCCCCTCTCACCCTACATGCTTCTTGACCAATTTATTCACTTGTGTTGCCACTTTCAGGGAACTGTGAACCTGTATGCCTGGATTCCTTGCATTTTTCCAGATTAAACTCCACCTGCCATTTCTCCACCCAAGTCCCCAGTTTATCTGTATCATGCTCTAGCCTCTGGCAATCCTCCTCACTATTTTGCAGCTGCCTCAATCTTTGGTTAATTTGCAAACTTATCAATCAAGCCACCTTCGTTCTCCTCAAAAGCATTTATTACAAACAGCTGGGGGGTCCCAGCACTGATCCCTGCAGAACACCAGTGGTCAGCCATCCCCCAGTTAGAAAAACACCCTTCCACCACTACTCTCTGTCTTCTATGACTGAGCTAGTTCTGATTCCATCTTACCAGCTCACTGCAGAGCCCACGTGGCTTTTGTATCAGTGTCATGGACCAGACCAAATTACCTCAAACTATATCAAGGGGATAGCTTACACCCTCACCTTTTATTTTATTTCAAGGCAAGTGTAAACTACTGTGTTCCAGGTGTGATCCGATTGGTCCACTACTAAGCTTGAAGCAAAACGCACTTTATTCTTACACCACAGTTAAAACACAAACAAAAAAAGAATTCGCATAACTTTAACTCTATTGAAATAATTAATAAAAAAGCGCTATTATACAAATCATCAACAGTTTCAATACAGCAGCATCCCATCAGCATACCTTCGACATAGGCGCATTCAGTCTAACAGATTTTCCTCAGATGCTATCTCCTCCAAGCCAGGAGAAAAGAACACTGAAATAAACAATCTAGCAGCAGAAAGAGAGAGAGAGAGAGCTCAAGCATTTTGCTGCAGCAGGCAGAGTTACATCGATCAGTTGCAGTAGCCAACTCCAAACCCCACCTGAAAGCACAACTAACACCCTGGGTCTGTGTAGACATTCCTCCACCCATCCATGCTTTTGTCTAATTGGAAAAAAAACACTCAGGGAGCTGAAAACTGTTTAATCACTGCTTCTGAAGCAAACATCCCAGTACCACTGTGGCAACCAGCCCAGAACAAAGGCACAGTACCATCACAATGAGCCTGCCATGGGGGACCTTGTCAAAGGCCTTGCTAAGGCAACATCTACCACTCTGCTGTCATCAATCATCTTTGACCTTTGATAACCATGCTGTCTGTCAATAATAAGTCCGTATTTTTCCAAATGTGAGTAAATTCTATCCCTAAGAATCTCCTCCAATAATTTCCTTACCACTGACATAAGGCTCACCATCTTGTATTTTCCCAAATTATCCCTGTTGCCCTTCTTGAACCAGGGAACAATATTAACTATTCTGCGGTCCTTTGGGACCTCTCGCGTGACTAAAGAGAATTCAAAAATTTCGTATAAGACCCCAACAATTTCCTCACCTGCCTCCTTCATCATTCTGGAATAGATCCCCTCTGGTCCTAGGGTCTTCTCTGGCTTAATGCTTTTTAAAACATCCACCACCTCCTCATTTTTCCTATTCACGTGCCCCAGAATATCAACATACCCCTCCTGAGACTCACCATCTACCATGTCCTTCTCCTTTGTGAATATCAATGCAAAATATTTATAAAGGACCTCACTCACTTCCTCCAGCTCCACAGATAAATTTCCCTTGACCTTGAGTGGACGTACTCTTTCCCTAGTTACCCTCATATATATTATACATATATAAAATATAATGCTTTGGGATTTTCTTTAAGCCTATTTGCCAGACATTTTGTGACCCTTTTCAGACCCCCAATTCCTTCTTTCTTGCTATCTTTGTGTGCTTCAAGGGTTTCACCTTTCTTCAGTTCATAAACCTCACCTATGCCTCCATTTTCTTTTTGACTAAGCTCTCAATTTCTCTTATCATCTAAAGTTTCCAAATCTCGACATCTTTATCTTTATTTTCACAGAACCATGCTTGTCCTGACCTGTAATCAACTGGCCTTTAAAATATTTCCACATGCCAAATGTGGATTTACCCTCAAGCAACAGCTCCCAGTCTACATTCCAAGGTTCCTGCGTAATACTATGGTAGTTACTCCCCCCCAGGTACTTTCACCTGAGGACTACCCTTATCCTTATCCATTAAACTTAAAATTTTAAGAATTATGGTCATTATTGCTGAATTGATCTCCCACTGAAACTTCAATTACCTGGCTGGGTTCATTCTCCAATATCAGGTTTAATATGGCCCCTTCCTGAGTTGGATTATTTACATTTTGTTTCAAAAAACTGCCCTTGACGCACCTACCAAAGTCCTCCCCATCCAAGCCCCGAGCTAAGCAAGTCCTCTATCACCCATTGGTTATTGGTAGGCTGTAGTACAATCCCATCAAAGTAATTGAACCTTTCCTATTCCTGGCCTTGCTGGATGAGCTCTCGGTGTCCTCCCTTGGTCTATTCTCCCTGATCAGCAATGCAACTCCCCCACTTCCGTTACATCCCTCTCTACCTCACCTGAAGCATCTAAATCCCAGAACGTTAAGCTGCCAGTCTTGTCCCTCTCTCAACCAAGTCTCTGTAAAGATACAACATCATATTTAATGTGTTAATCCAAGCTGTAAGTTCAGCTCCCTGACATGGCCCTTCAAGCCCACCGCTCCATATAACATAATCATGGCTGATCTCATCTTGGCCTCAGCTCCACTTGTCTGGCTGCTCCCCATTACACTTTATCCTGCTTTCCAGCAGAGACATACCTATTTCTCTCTTGAATCAGTCGATTGATCCTGTCTCCATTGCATTCTGGGACTGGGAGTTCCACAGGTTCACAACCCTCTGAGAGGGGTAGCTACTCCTCATCTCAGTTTTGAGTCCTCCTTTCACTCTAAATCTATGAACTCTTGTTCGAGACTGTCCTACATCTGTTCAGTGTCCACCCTATCGATTCCCCTTTAGCATTTTAGATACCTCAATCAGATCCTGTTAAACTCCTCACATGAAAACAAATGCATTTCTGACCGCCAGCCCCGCTGTGTTTAGTAGCCTCCCCTGTCTGCTCTTCTCTTTAGCCTTACTGGCCTTAGTCTCAAGCTCCTCCATTGGTCAATTCACTTGCTCACCAACTGCTCTGGGTCTCACTCCACATGCCACATTCATTCAAACCCTCTTGTGTGGCATTAGCAAACCTCCCTGCCTGGATATTGGTGCCCCTCCAGTTAAGGTGTAACCTATCCCTCTTGTTCATGTCCCTCCTACCCTGGGAGACATCCCAATGACCCATATATCTGATGCCCTCCCTCCTGCACCAACTTTTTAGCTACATATTTAACTGCACTATCTTCCTATTCCTAGTCTCACTGGCACAGGGGTAATCCTGAGGTTACAACTATAGAGGTCCCTGGACTCCCTTTGCAGGACCCCATCTCTCTTTCCGCCTGTGTCATTAGTATCAATATGGACAACAACCTCTGGCTACTCACCCCTTCCAGAATATCCAGTGCCCCCTCAACGAGATCCTTGACACTGGCACAGGGAGGCAATGTACCATACTGGAGTCTCACTTGTGGCAACAGAAATACCAATCTGTGTTCTTACTATAGAGTCCTCAATCACTACTACTCGGCTACATTTGACCATCCTGCTGTACAACAGTGCCACTGATCTAGCTGTTGCTGCTGCTTTCCCCTGAGAGGCCATTCCCCCCAACAGTATCCAAAATGGTTGACCTGTTTTGAGAGGGGGATGGCCACAGGGGTCTCCTGTACTGCCTGCCCACACTTACCCATCTTCCTGGTGGTCACCTCACTCTTCTCTACTGTGGTGTGACCAGCTCGTTAAACATGCCATCCATGCCAACCTCAGCCAGGATTGCCAGGGCCTCCCTCCATGTTCAAACCTAAAGAACAGAATTAGCATTATTTTAAACCCACTGCCTCTTTTTATCAGAAGGTTACAGAAAGCAGGGATGAAAAGGAGGAAGATTGGAAACCAAGTTCTATGTATGTCTGTGTTTTGTGTGATGAGAAAGATGGGCCACTGGTGCTCATTGCAGACAGTGGGATGAGGATGCAGCAATGAAACAGTTGAGTTTAATCCCTTCTCAGAAGTTACCCTGTGAGATAGAGTCATAGAGTCATAGAGATGTACAGCATGGAAACAGACCCTTCGGTCCAACCTGTCCATGCCGACCAGATATCCCAACCCAATCTAGTCCCACCTGCCAGCA
>NC_057741.1:3292500-3295901 GCF_004010195.1 Chiloscyllium plagiosum
TTTTTGCAGTTCTGGTGTACTGCAGTGTGTTGTGGCCCTTTTGAATAGTGTCTTGATGCAACTTCTTTTGTGTGTGTTGGGGTGGTTGCTTTCGTAGTTTAGGACTTGGTCTGTGTGTGTGGATTTCCTGTATACCTTTGTGGTGAATTCTCCGTTCGGTGTTCTCTGTACCATCACGTCTAGGATTGGGAGTTGGTTGTCCTTTTCTTCCTCTCGAGTGAATCGGATTCCTGTGAGTGTGGCGTTGATGATCCGGTGTGTGTTCTCTATTTCTGTGTTTTTAATGATTACAAAGGTCCTACTCTTATAGGACAAGCCAAACGGAGAACAGCCAGGGAATTCCTAGAGGCATGGCACTCATCCACAGATTCTATCAACAAACACATCGACCTGGACCCAATATACCGACCACTGCAACGGACAGCAGGAACTGACAACTGGAAGTGGCAGATACAAACCACTATAAATGCCGGAGGAAACAACACAGAGGCTCCCAAGCACTGAGGATGTCACCGAGACAGGGGACGAAACGTCTGCAACACAAATTCCCAGCTCGGCGAACAGAACCACAACACCGAGCACCCGAGCTACAAATCTTCTCCCAAACATTAAATTCCCTCTGACTATTAGGGGGTCTATAATACAATCCCAATAAGGTGATCATCCCTTTCTTATTTCTCAGTTCCACCCGAATAACTTCCCTGGATGTATTTCCGGGAATATCCTCCCTCAGCACAGCTGGAATGCTGTCCGGAGATGATGTAAGGAAAGTGTTCACGTGTCTCATTTGCTCCTCAAGGACTTGGCTGGAATTGAGTAGAATCTTATCAATTATCTGTGGCTGGAACGTGCTCGTATGCTGCATGTACACTTGATAATCAACTAAGTTTAAACCATTCCTGAAGAAAGGCTCATGCCCGAAACGTCGATTCTCCTGTTCCTTTGATGCTGCCTGATCTGCTGCGCTTTTCCAGCAACACATTTTTAAGCTCTGATCCGCAGCATCTGCAGTCCTCACTTTCTCCTAGTTAAGTTTAAACCATGCACATAATTCTTTATTTTAATGTGTGACAGTTCTCTAGCCCAATAATAGTGCAGGGAAAATGACACCATTCTGTCAAATAGTGATTACATTTACCCTGAGAAAATCTGACACAGATTTATCAAAGACAGTTTATAGTTTTCAATTCCTGGCTTTGTTTAGGCAAATATCAACACTACTGAGAAATTCACCTTCAAAATTCGGACGAAGCCGGGCTGTAGGCCGACAGGTTTATTTGAAACTACAAGTTTTTGGAGCCCCTGTCCATTCTTCAGGTAGCGAGTGAGAGGGGATACATCGGGCACAGAATTTATAAACAAAAGATCAAAGGGTCATACAGTCCATGAGAATGTATTGAACAAACTGAGATGGCTGTTATGTCTTTAATCAGTTCGAATAGAGGTGCAGGTTTATTGTATTTACGTATTAATCAATCGAGGAGGAAGTGAGGGTTGCAGATGCTGGAGGATCAGAGTCAAAATGTGTGGCACTGAAAAAGCACATTCGGTCAGGCAGCATCTGAGGAGCAGACGAGACAATGTTTCGGGCATAAGCCCTTCATCAGAAATGTGGAGGGGATAGGTTATGCCCGAAACATTGTCTCGTCTGCTCCTCAGATGCTGCCTGACCTATTGTGCTTTTTCAGTGCCACACATTTTGTCTCTGATTCTCCAGCATCTGCAGCCCTCACTTTCTCCTCAATTGATTAATATGTAAATACAATAAACCTGAACCTCTATTCGAACTGATTAGAGACTTAACAGCCATCTCGGTTTGTTCAATACATTCGCATAGACTGTATGACCCTTTGATCTTTTGTTTATAAATTCTGTGCCCGATGTATCCTCTCTCACTCGCTACCTGAAGAATGGACAGGGGCTCCTAAAGCTTGTGGTTTCAAATAAACCTGTTGGCCTATAACCCGGTGTCATGTGATTTTTGCCGTTGTCCACTCCAGCCCAGTACTGAGAAATTCACAGCGCGATTCTGAATCATTTTAAAGAAAATCCCTGAAGTTCACTGACAAGAAGCTCAGGGCCTGGGTATCTAGGGCCTGAAACTCTCCGTACTGGCTCAGGAATTCACAGCTAATTACCACCCTATTCAGGTCTCACCCACTTCTGCAATCCCTGAACATTTAACTTATTTACATTGTCATTTGAAGTTTACACTTTTCTCTTGGTTAATTTAGAAACGTTTCCATGATAGCATTGACTTTTTTTTATATTGCAGTGCATGTCAATTTTATCACATGGGCACAATCGGATTGACAGCGGATTCGATCAGATGCCTAGTACTGCATTCCTTATTGTTTAATGAAGTAGTTTAGATTGTATTGTCCAATCAGGTTATCACACTCACATTGTTACTGCTGTATTAACGCTGTCATCCCAGGGAAGGGGACGGGCTGTCCTAGAGGTGGCCGAAAGGTGTGCCAGGATAGCCCACTGGTCGGAGGTGCAACGGGGTGGGTGAGAGCCCAATGGTACGTAGGGGCAGACCGAGAGCCAGAAGGCGGGTAGCCGTCCTCGGCGCTGTCACCCCGGGCAGGTACCGGGGCGGGCTGCCCCAGAGGTGGTCGAAAGGTGCTGAGGGTGGTCAGTGAAGCCGGAAGGTGGGTAGGCCGCCCTGACTGCTGTCACCCTGGGCGGGTACCGGGGCGGGCTGTCCTAGAGGTGGTCGAAAGGTGTCAGAGCAGCCGAGAGCCAGAAGGCAGGTAGGGGTGGGCTGAGATCCGGAAGGCTTGTGGGCTACCCTACACGCTGTCGTCCCAGGGAAGGGGACGGGCTGTCCTAGAGGTGGCCGAAAGGTGTGCCAGGATAGCCCACTGGTCGGAGGTGCAACGGGGTGGGTGAGAGCCCAATGGTACCTAGGGGCAGACCGAGAGCCAGAAGGCGGGTAGCCGTCCTCAGCGCTGTCACCCCGGGCAGGTACCGGGGCGGGCTGCCCCAGAGGTGGTCGGAAGGTGCTGAGGGTGGTCAGTGAAGCCGGAAGGTGGGTAGGCCGTCCTGACTGCTGTCACCCTGGGCGGATACCGGGGCGGGCTGTCCTAGAGGTGGTCGAAAGGTGTCAGAGCAGCCGAGAGCCAGAAGGCAGGTAGGGGTGGGCTGAGATCCGGAAGGCTTGTGGGCTACCCTACACGCTGTCGTCCCAGGGAAGGGGACGGGCTGTCCTAGAGGTGGCCGAAAGGTGTGCCAGGATAGCCCACTGGTCAGAGGTGCAACGGGGTGGGTGAGAGCCCAATGGTACCTAGGGGCAGACCGAGAGCCAGAAGGCGGGTAGCCGTCCTCGGCGCTGTCACCCCGGGCAGGTACCGGGGCGGGCTGCCCCAGAGGTGGTCGGAAGGTGCTGAGGGTGG
>NC_057741.1:3295935-3300437 GCF_004010195.1 Chiloscyllium plagiosum
ATATAAAAGAGACCTAAGGGGCAACTTTTTCACGCAGCGGGTGGTACGTGTATGGAATGAGCTGCCAGAGGATGTGGTGGAGCCTGGTACAATTGCAACATAAAAGAGGCATTTGGATGGATATATGAATAGGAAGGGTTTGGAGGGATATGGGCCGGGTGCTGGCAGGTGGGACTAGATTGGGTTGGGATATCTGGTCGGTATGGACAGGTTGGACCGAAGGGTCTGTTTTCATGCTGTACATCTCTATGACTCTATGACTTCCTCTAGCAGCTCATTCCATACACACACCACTCTCAGTGTGAAAACTTTGCCCCTCAGGTCTGTTATAAATCTTTCCCCTCTCATCTTAAACCCATGCCCTCTAATTTTGAACTCCCTACCCTAAGAAAAAGACCTTGGTTATTTAACTTATCTGTGATTTTATAAACCTCTATAAAGTCACCCCCCTGCCTCTGACACTCCAGTGAACAAAGTTTCAGCCCATCTTGCCACCCTTATATCTCAATCCTTTCAGTCTTAGTAACATCTTTGTAAATCTTTTCTGCACCATTTCCATTTCAAAAGAGAATGGGTGATAACCCCAGAGTTCCAGGGCCTAAATGGATATACCTGCTGCATTGTAATTCCATTCCATGTCATTATATAACTTTCATTATTTTCAATGCATATAATTTCTATTGAGGAAAAACACATTCTGTTATGGTGAGACAAAGTCAAAGCTCACATGGATACCAGGTTTATTTGAAATCACAAGTTTTCAAAGGGGCAACCTTTTCACACAGAGGGTGGTACGTGTATGGAATGAGCTGCCAGAGGAAGTGGTGGAGACTGGTACAATTGCAACATTTAAGAGGCATATAGATGGGTATATGAATAGAAAGGGTTTGGAGGGATATGGGCCGGGTGCTGGCATGTGGGACTAGATTGGGTTGGGATATCTGGTCGGCATGGACGGGTTGGACTGAAGGTCTGTTTCCACGTTGTACATCTCTATGACTCTATGTGCAGGTTAGGTGAATTGGCCATGTGAAATTGCTTATTATAGTCAGATGTAATAGTTAGGGGAAGGGGTCTGGGTGGAGTACTCCTCAGTGGATTGGTGTGGACTTGTTGGGCCAAATGGCCTGTTTCCACACTGTAGGGATTTAATGAAAGGTTTGCTTTTATTGTAAGAGGAATTAGGCACAAAAGTGGGGACGTTACACAACAATTTTACAGGCATTGGTGAGACCGCACCTGAAGTACTGCACATAATTTTAGTCTCGTAACTTAAGAAAGGATATAATTGTATGATGAGCAGTTCAGAGATGATTCACTCAAATTGATTTTTGGGATGAAAAGATGATTCGATGAGGTAAGGTTGAGCAAATTGGATCTATATCCCTGGGGTTTTGAACAATAAGAGATTATTTCAGGATTCCTGAAGAAGGGCTCATGCCTGAAACGTCCATTCTCCTGCTCCTTGGATGCTGCCTGACCTCACTGAGCTGAAAGGCTTGTTTTCAGATGTTTTGTCGCCATACTACATAACATCAACAATGAGCCTCTGGATGAAGCACTGGTGGTATGGCCCGCTTTCTATTTATGTGTTTAGGTTTTGTTGGGCTGGTGATGTCATTTCCGGATGTGACATAATTTCCTGTGGTGATGTCACTTTTCTCAGGGAGTGGTAAATGGGATCCAAGTTAATATCTGTTGTTAGAGTTCTGATTGGAATGCTGCGCTACTAGGAATTCTCGTGCGTGTCTCTGGCTTGTTCTAGGATGGTTGTATTGTCCCAGTTGATGTGGTGTCCTTCCTCATTTGTATGTCAGGATACTAGTGAGAGTGATTCATGTTGTTTTGTGTCTAGTTGATGCTCATGTATCCTGATGGTTAGTTTTCTGCCTGTTTGTCCAATGTAGTGTTTGTTACTGTCCTTGCACAGTAGTTTGTAAATGACATTAGTTTTGCTTGTTAACTGTAGAGGGTCTTTCAAATTCATTAGCTGCTGTTTTACTGTGTTGGTGAGTTTGTGGGCTACCATGATGCCAAGAGGTCTGAGTAGTCAGGTGGTCATTTCTGAGATGTCTTTGATGTAGGGGAGAGTGGCTAGGCTTTCTGGATGTGTTTTGTCGGCTTGTTTGGGTTTGTTGCTGAAAAACCTGCGGACTGTGTTCATTGGGTAACCGTTCTTTTTGAAGACACTGTATGGGAGATTTTCCTCTGCTCTGTGTAGTTACTCTGTGCTGCAGTGTGTGTGGTGCACTGAAACATCTGAAAACAAACCTTCCAGCTCAGCGAGCAAACCCACATCCACAACCTGAACCTGAGCTACAAATCTTCTCCAAACTCGTTATTTAGATGATTTAAATCTCTGACCACAATTCACTGATTGCTACAAAAGGGAACCTGGTTTAACTTTCCCGACAGTTGTACAGGTCAGATATAGCTGTTTGATTTCAGGTCCATTTCCCAATTTGGAAATGGCCGTGAAATGCTGAAGTTGGCACTAAGGTGAAAACAAAAGGATCTGACTGCGGTCGCCAGCCCTTGGAATATCAAGGACCACACTATCTTGGGGAGACTCGACAGGCTGGAAGCTGAGCAGATGCTTGTCTTTGTGGGGGTGTCTAAAAACAGAGGACAATAGGGGTCTCCTATTAAAGACCGAGATGAGGAGGTTATTCTTTCCCTCCGATGGGCATCAGTGTGGAATTTACTCCAGAGAGCAGTCATGGTTGTTTCATTGAATACATTCGAAGCTAAGTTAGGCGTTTGATTGGCGAGGAAGGCAGGGGTTAGTTGAGGCAGACAGGAAAGCGGAGTCAAGCCCACAATCGGATCAGCAATGATCTTATCAAATGGTGGAACAGATTCGAGGGGCCATCCAGGGGAGTTATTTGGATGGACTTGAGAAATAAGAAATGAATGATCACCTTATTGGGACTGTATTATAGACCCCCCCAATAGACAGCAGGAAATTGAGAAACAATCTTGTAAGGAGATTTCAATTATCTGTGCAAGTGATCGGATGGTTTTGGGAGAGGATTTTCACTCTCCAAACATAGACTAAGACTGCCATAGTATGAAGGTTTTAGATGGAGAGCAATTTAAGTGTGTACAAGAACATCTTCTGATTCAGTGTGTGGATGTACTGACTACAGAAGGTGCAAACCTTGACCTACTCTTGGGAAATAAGGCAAGGCAGGTGACTGAGGGGTCAGTGGGGGAGCACATTGGGGCCAACGACCATAATTCTATTAGTTTTAAAATAGTGATGTAAAAGGATAGACCGGATCTAAAAGTTGAAGTTCTAAACTGGAGGAAGGCTAATTTTGTTGGTATTAGGCAAGAATTTTCAAAAGCTGATTGGGGGCAGATGTTCACAGGTAAAGGGACGGCTGGAAAATGGGAAACCTTCAGAAACAAGATAATAAGAGTCCAGCGACAGTGTGTTCCTGTGCAAGAAATGGCTGGTGGGTGTAGGGAATGCTGGATGACAGGAGAAGTTGAGTTAAAAATCACACAACACCAGGTTATAGACCCACCAGATGAAGGAGCAGTGCTCTAAAAGCTAGTGCTTCCAATTAAACCTGTTGGACTATAACCTGGTGCTGTGTGATTTTTAACTTTGTACACCCAAGTCCAACACCGGCATCTCCAAATCATGACTACCATCGAGAGAAATTGAGAGTTTGGTTAAAAAAAAGAAGGAAGCATATGTCAGGTATGGATAGGAAAGATTGAGTCGATCCTTAAAGTATAAAGGCAGTTGGAGTAAACTGAAGAGGGAAATCAGGAAGGCAAAAAGGGAACATGAGATACCTTTGACAGATAAGGTTAAGGAGAATCCAAAGGGAGTTTATAAATACATTAAGGACAAAAGGGTAACTAGGAAGAGAATAGGGCCCCTCAAAGATCAGCAATAGACAATAGACAATAGGTGCAGGAGTAGGCCATTCAGCCCTTCGAGCCTGCACCGCCATTCAATATAATCATGGCTGATCATTCCTAATCAGTATCCTGTTCCTGCCTTATCTCCATAACACTTGATTCCACTATCTTTGAGAGCTCTATCCAACTCCTTCTTAAATGAATCCAGAGAGTGGGCATCCACTGCCCTCTGGGGGGGCAGAGCATTCCACGCAGCCACCACTCTCTGGGTGAGGAAGTTTCTCCTGAGCTCTGTCCTAAATGGTCTACCCCGTATTTTTAAGCTGTGTCCTCTGGTTCGGCACTCACCCATCAGTGAAAATAGGTTTCCTACTGCCAGAGTGTCCAATCCTTTCATAATCTTATATGTCTCAATCAGACCCCTCTCAGTCTTCGAAACTCAAGGGTATACAAGCCCAATCGCTTCAGTCTTTCAGTGTAAGGTAATCCAGCCATTCCAGGAATTGACCTCGTGAACCTACGCTGCACTCCCTCAATAGCCAGAATGTATTTTCTCAAATTTGGAGACCAGAACTGCACACAGTACTCCAGGTGTGGTCTCACCAGGGCCCTGAACAGCTGCA
>NC_057741.1:3303035-3370610 GCF_004010195.1 Chiloscyllium plagiosum
CCCCCCGCTACTTAGTTTAAACGTAGCTGTATTGCAGTAGCAAACCTGCCTGCCAGAATTCTGGTCCCTAACCTATTTAGGTGCAAGCCGTCTCTCTTGTAGAATTTATGTTTACCACAAAATATACCCCAGTGATCCAAGAACTTAAATCCTTGCTTCCTGCACCAGTTCCCCAACCACATGTTCAAGTCCATTATCTCCCTGTTTCTGGCCACAGTAGCCTGAGGAACTGGAAGCAAACCGGAGATAACCACCTTGTGCGTCCTGCTTTTCAGCCTTCTTCCTAGTTCTCCGAAGTCTCGCTGTAGTATGTTCCTCCTCTTCTTCCCGACATCATTTGTGCCGACATGTACCACCACCTCTGGCTCTTCACCCTCATCCTTGAGGATTTCCTGCACTCTGTCCGCGATGTCTTTCACTCTAGCACCAGGAAGGCAACACACCATCCTTAAATCCTGTCTGCTGCCACAAAAACCCCGGTCAGTTCCTCTCACGATGGAGTCCCCTATTACCATTGCTCTGTGCGATGTCAGACTCTACCGCTCTGCCTCTGCGGCAATTTTTGATTGACAAACTTGGCCGCCTTGCGAACTGGCAGTGTCATCAGTCTCTGCTTCAACTTGTTCCTGACAGGTACTTCTCCCGGGGTCTCTTGCACCTGTCTCCTCGCCGCCTTCCTCATCGTCTGCTCTCTTCTGCTCTCTTCTGGCATGATTGGTGTAATAACATCGCTGAAGGTCTTGTCCAGAAAGATCTCGTTCTCTCGGATGAGCCTAAGGTCCTCGAGTTCTTTCGTCAGCGCTGCAATATGCTCGGTCAATTGCTGAATGTGCACACATTCTCCACACATATACGAGCCAGACACAGCAAAGTCGTTGACCTCCCACATCAAGCACATAGCACACTGAACCAGCTGGGCAGTCATGTCTTCACCCTCTTCAACTGTGGGGTAATCACTTCACTCAACCTCCTTGTCAAAGATTCCTGAGCTGAAGCCTCACTCTTCGATCTAAACTTCCTTAGACCCTCTTTTTGTGGCAGGTCTGTGGACTCTTAATTAAGGTTAGAGGAGGAGGGAGGGAGGGAGACCCTACTTTGTAGGACCTGGGGTTTAGAACACACCCACTCTAATAGCAATCACTTACCTTCCCGACCGGCTTTGCGCTCCGTCTGAACTTCCGCCCAGCTCCCGCCGCTCTCTGCTGCGAAAAGCAAGGTGGCCTTTGTGTGGAATCACAGGAAATGAGGGAGAAACAAAAAGAGTATTTTGCATCAGTGTTTACTGAGAAAATATAGAATGTGGGGAAATAGATGGTGATAACTTGAAACACATAAAAGTGGATTAATCCCCAGGACCTGATCAGGTGTACCCTTGATCTCTGTGGCAAGCTGGGGAAGTGATTGCTGGGCCCTTTGCTGAGATACTTGTATCATCGATAGTCACAGGTGAGGTGCTGGAAGTCTAGAGATTAGCGAACATGGTGTTGCTATTTAAGAAAGGTGGTAAGGAACAGCCAGGCAACTATAAACTGGTGAGTACAAAGTTAAAAATCACACAACACCAGGTTTAATTGGAAGCACACTAGCTTTCGGAGCGACGCTCCTTCATCAGGTGATTGTGGAGGGCTCGATCGTAACACAGAATTTATAGCAAAAATTTGCAGTGTGATGTAACTGAAATTATACATTGAAGAATTCATTGTCTGTTAAGATGAAAGGCTTAACCGACAATCAATTCTTCAATGTATAATTTCAGTTACATCACACTGCAAATTTTTGCTATAAATTCTGTGTTACGATCGAGCCCTCCACAATCACCTGATGAAGGAGCATCGCTCCGAAAGCTAGTGTGCTTCCAATTAAACCTGGTGTTGTGTGATTTTTAACTTTGTACACCCCAGTCCAACACCGGCATCTCCGAACCATAAACTGGTGAGCCTGACATCTGTGGTGGGCAAGTTGTTAGAGGGAATCCAAGATCCCAGACTTCTCCCTGGGGTGGGGGAGTCCAGACACTGGAGGATATAGGTTTAGGGTGAGAGGGGAAAGATTTAAAAGGCAATCTTTTCATATAGAGGGTGATGTGTGTATGGAGTGAGTTGCCAGAGGATGTTGTGGAGGCTGGTACAATTACAACATTTAAAAAACATCTGGATGTGTATATGAATAGGAAGGGTTTAGATGGATATGGGCCAAGTGCTGGGAAATGGGACTAGATTAGGTTAGGATATCTGGATAGCATGGATGAGTCAGACCAAAAGGTTTGTTTCTGTGCTGTACGTCTCTATGACTAAAGGATGTACTCATCCTGGTGATTGCTGTAATGGATTAAGTTTGCATACCAGTAACTTATTAGTATGTACAACTAACTCTCCCATCCCTACATCAGTGCAAAATAGTAAATTATATCAAGAATTGTTTATTTAAAGTTTACATTATGACTGTGACTTATTGTAAGTAGCTATAACATGAAGAACAAGAGATGACTTTAACACCTTTTATTGGGTCTGATTACAAATAGATGACCTGCATTGCTGAGACTGCCATTGCTGGGACTGCCATTGCTGAGACTCCCATTGCTGGGACTCCCATTGCTGGGACTGCCATTGCTGAGACTCCCATTGCTGGGACTCCCATTGCTGGGACTCCCATTGCTGGGACTGCCATTGCTGAGACTGTCATTGCTGAGACTGCCATTGCTGGGACTCCCATTGCTGGGACTGCCATTGCTGGGACTGCCATTGCTGAGACTGCCATTGCTGGGACTGCCATTGCTCAGACTGCCATTGCTGGGACTGCCATTGCTGGGACTGCCATTGCTGGGACTACCATTGCTGGGACTGCCATTGCTGGGACTGCCATTGCTGGGACTGCCACCTTGAGGGTGTACTTCTATCTCAGAGCATGTTGTTTTCTGAATACAGCCAACACCATTAGTATGATGGGTTTACCCAGGATTGAAGAATTAAACCCTACACGTGACAGTCATTCCCCTTTCCTAGCCTTTCTTGGCTAGATGTGCTATGGAACTAACAGTGTTGAGTAGTGGCCTGGTGATTTAATTTGGCAGTCTGCTTCTGTGTAATCACAGCATGAGAAACTAGGCATTCTCAAATCTGTTGCAATCATTTCTCCTCTTTTGACCCAGGTTGTTAGATTGTCTGAAATGCACTGCTGTATGAATAGTTCTGGGGATCCTATTTTTGACCATAAATGCTTTCTTCCAGTAATACGCTTTTTATACAATTTTACAAACAGAAGTTAATTGTTCTTGAACTGTCACTAAAATACAGACATTGAGAAATAACAGGATCATTCGATCACAGGAAGAGGAGCTATCTTGCAGCCCTGTGAGTCTGTCCTGCTATGGACTGAGATCATTTCCGTCCTGTATGACTCTATGACTCTGACTATTCTGTACTGTATCATCATCGGCCTATCTTTTTCAACAACCTTCAACGCTAAAACTATCAGTTTCAAATTTCCAATTGAACTAGTCTCAATGGCTATTTGGGAAGACAGTTCCAGCTTTTCCCATATACTCTGTGTGAACAGAGAACCACTGAACAGCCTGACTCGATTGTTGAAGTGATTCCACTTTTTCTGGGTTCGCTGACCAGAGGAATTTCTCTCTATCTGTCCATCAGCCCAGATCTTCCAATGACAGCAGAGGTAAGACCCTAAGACATAGGAGTGGAAGTAAGGCCATTCGGCCCATCGAGTCCACTCCGCCATTCAATCATGGCTGATGGGCATTTCAACTCCACTTACCCGCATTCTCCCCGTAGCCCTTAATTCCTTGTGACATCAAGAATTTATCAATCTCTGTCTTGAATGTGAATACTACAAAAATAACAATGTGCAGAATAAACTCATCTGTATTCATTGAACATATACACGGATACGTATCATAAATTTAAAATGCACATTGTGCCCACAATGTTGGTTTAATGAAATAAACCTTTGATATAATGTGTACTATGATGATACCTTGAACCAAACATATGTAATTTGGGCACAGTACAAGTTAAAAATGAGCCATGGGTATAACAGCACGAGTGCATGTGTAAACTACTTTTTAAAATATATTCGTTCATGTGATGTGAATGTCACTGTATAGAGCAGCATTTGTTGTCCAACCCTGAATTCCCTCGAGGAAATGTTGGTGAGCTGCCTCTTGAACTGCTGCAGTGCTTGATGAGTAGGGGCAGCCACTGTGCTGTTAGGAATGGAAATCTGGGACTTTGATCCATTGATACAGAAGGAATGCCGATATATTTCTAAATCAGGAGAGTGTATGGCTTGGAGGGAAATTTGCAGATGGTTGAGTTCCCATGCTTTCTATCCTTTTATCCCAACTCTCTGCCTCCTGTCAGACAGCCAATCCTCAATCCATACCAGTAGCTCACCTCGAACACCATGTGCCCTCACCTTGCTCAGCAGCCTCCCGTGTGGCACCTTATCAAAGGCCTTTTGGAAGTCTAGGTAGACCACATCCATTGGGTTTCCCTGTTCTAACCCACTTGTCACTTCTTCAAAGAATTCCAACAGGTTTGTCAGGCACGACCTCCCTTTACTAAATCCATGTTGACTTGTTCTAATCAGACTCTGCTCTTCCAAGAAGTTAGAAACCTCATCCTTAATGATGGATTCTAGAATTTTACCAACAACCGAGGTTAGGCTAATTGGCCTATAATTTTCCATCTTTTGTCTTGATCCTTTCTTAAACAGTGGGGTTACAACAGTGATCTTTCAATCATCCGGGACTTTCCCTGACTCCAGTGACTTTTGAAAGATCTCAACCAACGCCTTCGCTATTTCCTTAACCACCTCCCTCAGAACTCTAGGATGTAGCCCATTGGGGCCAGGAGATTTATCAATTTTAAGACCTTTTAGCTTTTCTAGCACTTTCTCTTTAGTAATGGCAACCATACTCAACTCAGCCCCCAAAATACTGAGACAGCGCTATGGTTTGTTTCAGTATTTGGAGTGAGTGCCAAAACCTGCACATATTTAACAACAAAGTTTAAACTTCTGATAGGTCGAATTACGTTGCCCATTTCTCTCTGAGAAAGTCTCAAGAACTAACTTGAATGTTGATGCATTCCACTGACTTGGACATTGACCCCTCGTTCACCACAACTAATGTCAGGTTTTAAAAGGGAGAAGAGCAGACAAAGGAAGCACATGGTGAGGTCATTGCAGGAGAGAGAGAGAGAGAGAACCTGCACAGTTACTTTTTCTGTTTGAATTCATGTGTCGCTGGACATCGAAGTGCATCTGGGAAAATTAACAAACAGTGAATTTCACAACTAATCTTGGAGGAACCTGTTTGGTCGAAGTTCACAGCACAGGATCAGATACGTTAATTGTTGTTTTAAGTCTGTCCAAGAGAAAGGCTGTATTAGTGAGTACAGTGGGTTCTTTCTTGGTTATATGTTTTTGGAGATAAGTCTCTTGATTAAACTTAAAATATAAGCCATAGCTCTTAATTTAACCTGGTGCAGTGTTTTGTAGAGGAATAAGATGGTGTTATTTTCTGGGTCTGTAGAACTGACTTGAATATTGATTCATTCCACTTTCTTGGACATTGACCCCCTCGCTCACCACAATTAATGTCAGGTGTATGACAGGAATGAACAGTTGGAGTTATATCAGAGAGTTCAAACCCTCTGCATCCCTGACAATAGTCATCTTCCTGTGCGTTTGTTACAATGTTCATCCCCCTGCACACCCCCAACAATTACTCATCCCTGTGCAGGCACTCAGCCAATGCCTGAGTGAGCAATGGAAGTCCCATCTCCACTCGCATTAACACTCCATGGAGCCTTTATCAGCTGCTGGGCTGCCATGAGAAGAGAAACAGAGATGCTACCTCTAAAGGTTCTACACACAATCATTAATTTTTTTTTGGCCGAAAGGGCCTGTTTCCATGCTCTAGGACTCTATAAATTGGTCAGACATGCCCACCCCTTAAAAAGTCATGCTGACTGTTCTTGATTAATCGCTGCCTCTCTGAAATAACTGCACAGAGAGTACCTGTGGCATCCTGCCACCAAGTCACCCTTTACATGTGCACAGTACATGGGCTCTGACCAGCCAGCTCAGAGCACACACAATCATTAATGGTGGAGGCCATTTGTCCCATTCAATCCATGCTGTCATTCTGTAGAGCAATCCAATCAGTTACATTCCACTACTTTATCTACATGGGCTGCAATCAAATTTATTTCACGTAAATGTTCGGTCAATTACCTTCTGAAATCATTCATCTCTACTTTGAACATCCTCATAGTCCTAGGGCATGACCACTTGCTGCTTTATGCAATGGGGTTACATAAATTCTTATGTACTTATATTCCCATTACCTACCCTACCCCTACGGCACACCTCATGTCCCATTTTAACACACACCATTTCCGGAGGAAATGGCCACTCATCAAATATCCATTGAAAGACCAGGTCCCCTTGGTTAGCTCAGTTGGCTGGATGGTTGATTTGTAATGCAGAGCGATGCCAACAGTGCAAGTGTAATTCCTGTATGAGCTGAGATCACCATGAAAGTTTCTCCTTCACAACCACACGCCTTGCCTAAGGTGTGGTGACCCTCAGGTTAAACTCACCACTGGTATCTCTCTCCAATAAGAAAGCAGCCCTACCTGTGGTCGTCCGGGATTACAGTGACCTTACCTTTAAAGGGACGTGATGACCTCGTGCTATTGCCACTGGACCTTTAACCCAGAGACCCAGGAAATGTTCTCGGGATTGGTGTTTGAATCCTGTCACAGCAGGTGGTGAAATTTGAATTCAGTAAAAACCTGGAATTAAGATTTTAATGATAACCACAAAACCATTGTTGATTGTCAGGAAAAGTCCATCTGATTCTCTAGTTTCTTTCAGGGAAGGGATCTGCCATCATTACATGGTCTGGCGTACATGTGACTCCAGACCCACAGCAATATGGTTGACCTTTAACTGCCCTCTGGGCAATTAGGGGCAGACAATAAATGCTAATGTAGCTGGTGATGCCCTCATCTCCTGAATGAATTAAAACAAACTCCCTTTGACTGACATCAGCTTTAAAGGGACAAGTGTTGGCAAACTGCCATTCCACCTCACCTACAGCGACAAAGCCACAGTGCTCATGACACATGGCTGACATGCCCTTGTACATACAACCGCATTCTTTCACCCTAGTCACTTCGACCACTAGGTCACACTGTTCATCTGTCCCTACCTACATTCCATCTAACCACTCTCACTGTTACACTGCCCCGAATGCCAAAACCTTCTCATTGCCCAGTCAGGGGGACATCACATACACACAGCAACCTGTCAGTTCCACACAAGTTTTTATTTACAGCCAGAGTGAACACAAAGGACCAGGGACTGTGAAAGTGCCCAAACCAGATGGTGGCGTCGTGACCAATTCCACGATGATGTGACACAGCCCTCTCAGTGCCATGTGAGTGGAGTCAATGGCACCCTGAACCAGGGGGAAGCCAGACCTCAATCCAAATGCCTGGTCAGCAGCACTGACCTTGTGATCAAGAAATGAAATGAACTGATGCGATCTTATACAAATGACATCGGTTGCTGCCCTAATACATTTGAATTGAATTGGATTGAATTAGGTTTATTATCACATGTATTGACAGGAGTACAGAGAACTGTTTACAAGTCGCCACTTACGGTGCCATCTTAGGTACAGAAGTGCCTCGGTACAGAATCTTGGTACAAGGCAGAACAAGAAAAAGAAACAAAGTTTAAAAGTTAAACATTATACTCCTTCTTACTAAAAAATAGAAAAACAAAGAAACACAGTTTGACACCATAGTCCAGAAATGCAGAGTCATGCTGGTTTTACACTCTTCACAACGACTTGACCTTTGACCCACAGGTCCATCAGGAAGTGGTCAGCATATGCTGTCTTTGAGACATTGCGAGAAAAGGAGAAGGCTGGATCCTATTACGTGTTTCCTGGAGCAGACTGACAAAGTCATTTGGCGGAATGCCTCATCACCGGAATTTTCCACTATCACTTGGCTGGTGTCTTGAAGTAGCTGAGGGGGTGGGTAGAGACTGTCACACATCTCCTCTTGGAATTTGCCTTTGCAAACGAAGTCTGGAGAGAGATGCAATGGTTTTTGTCGAGGTTCATCCTGAGCACCTCTGTGATGCAGGAGTCTGTGTTCTATGGTCTGTTCCCCAGGATACTCACTGAGACAAACATGGAGCGTGCTTGCAGGACCATCAGCTTGGTGAAAGATACTCTCAACTGCCCAAACCTTGTTGGTCTTCCAGAACAAGGAGTTGACCTCAACTGAGTGTTGCAGACTGACACATTCCAAGGTCCAGGACTATTGGCTAAGGGGCAGACTGAAGCCTGGGGCAGCTGCCGCCAAGGCACAGTTGGGAAAAGCCACGGTCTAAGGCCTTTCTGCCAAAGTTAAACGGAGGTGTGTTCAGTTATCGAGCCCTTCTGATGCCTCACATACATGTAAATGTAATCTTGTACAATTAAGAAATGCCTTTGGCTTGTTTGCTGGATACAGTTAAATTCTGATGCCTGTTTATTCCTTCATATGCTACTGTACAGAACCCAACTGCTTCAGTAACATTGCCTGTAGATAAAGATATGTACATAAAGCTCCTGCTTCTGCCCCTGCCTTGGGCTGCCTCCAACTCAGGAGCAGCTGCCTGCTCTCACCGCCATCTATATAACATGCTATACAATAACAGCATAGAACATAGAACAACACAGCACAGTACTGGCTTTTTGGCCCTTGATGTCATGCAAGCGTTTTATCGTATTCTACAAGATCCCACTCAGGTCATTTGTCACACCCTGGAAGAGCCAACAGCACAGAAGTTTAAAGTAACGTTCGCCCTTAGAGCCATGTCAGAGTGAGAACGGGCTCCCACTTCTGCAGTCCTCAGGTCCAGCTCTAGATTCAGCACAGTGTCCCAGGACAAAGGGAACCTATGCCATATCACTCACCTCTGAGCAGTGGAGCTGGGTGAAAATTCTGGATCTCCTGAAGACCCCTGTATAGTAAGGGGCACTCTAGCTGTGGTTTGTGCCTGAGCTGTCTGTTCCTCATCCTCCACATCAGACTGCTGCTGCTCCTGGGCTTCCTAAACCACCTCCGTCAATCTTCAATTTCAACGTGAACATCTTTTAATCATTCTGATATAACTGAGCTTCGTAAGCATTGGGGTTCTGGTGACATTACAGATTTGGTCGCATCAATCCTGTGAAGATTCAAGAAGAGAGTTTGCTATTAGATTGGAAGGCATGTATTGACACCATTCCTCCTAAGATGCCAATAATTCCCTTCTCTATGATTTTGGATTGAAAGTCTCAGTCCAATAACCTACCCCTGCATGCGTCTGAACATAAAGTTTCAATATTTAATTCTACGTTACCAATTCAGTCTCGAGCAGCGTGTCATGCAAATAAATGCTTATGAGTGTACATTTGTCTATCCAACTGAAAACCCTTCATGCTTTTTTTTGTCACCCATGAAGTATCTTCATTTATGCTCAAGATTTGCCATGAATTTTGGAATGAATTAATGTGATCGGAACAAGATCCGGTTCTTTCCATTCTGACCACTCCATTACTCCAGGAGCTATATGAAACCTCCAGTCAGCAGCAGCCAATTCAATGTGCCTTCTGCTGAGTCAGGGCAGCTACTGCAGTTGGCTTTAGCTGATTATACCATAGGTCACTCCTAATGTATTCACAGTAACATCACTTCCATCAATGCATCCAAACAGTTAATAGTATCAATAACCAATTTATGACTATATTATGCTTCAAGCCCTATCTCTTGTCTGAAGGGAGGTAAATTAGTCCATCTTGATGAAATCTTAACCTTTCCTATAACATGCCATGTACCTCTTGGGGTCTGTAGAGTTTGTCTCCTTTCTCTCCCTTGGTATGTTCTACCCAGGTTGCAGAAAGGTGTGCTTGCTAACATACATGGTGGATGCTTCTCAAATTACCAGGAGGGTGGTTGCCTTTACTGCTACCCACTCTCTGTCATTACTCTGGTGGGTTACCTGAGACAAAGCAATTAACAGGCCTACTTCTGGCCATCCTGTTGGCACAAACAGAATGGGAGTTGAATGAACCATTGGAGATGGTGTCTTTTCTGGGAAGTAAAGTACCTATCTCATTACTTCAAGGCTTTTCCTTTTACAATCTATCTATACAAGACATCCCTGGACTAAATCACTGAGCTGATATACTTGGCTGTTGTTTTCACATGCAGTCAATGTTTCCAAACAGATGTCAACAACGCACAAAGATATCTCCCTTTCACGGAGTGTTAGAGGTGTACAGTATGGAAACCGACCCTTCGGTCCAACTCATCCATGCTGACCTGATACCCTAAATTAATCTAATCCCATTTCTAAACATTTGGCCCATATCCCTCTAGATCCTTCCTATTCATGTGCCTATTCAGATGCTTTTTAGATGCTGTAATTGTACCAGCCTCCACCACATCCTCTGGTAGCTCATTCCATACATGGACTACCCTCTGTGTGAAAAAGTTGCCCCTTAGTTCTTCTTTAAATCTTTCCCCTCTCACCCTGAACCTGTGCCAACTAGTTCTGGATGCCACTACCCTGGGGAAAAAAACCTTGGCTAATCACTCTATCCATGTCCCTGATGATTTTATAAACCTCTATAAGATCATTCTCAACTTTCGATGCTCCAGGGAAAATAGCCCCAGTCTATTCAACCTCCCCCATAGATCAAATATTTCAATCCAAGCAATATCCTTGTAAATATTTTCTGCACCCTTTCAAGCTTAACAACATCTTCCTTGTACCAGGGAGACCAGAATTGAACGCAGAATTCCAAAAGTGGCTTAACTAATGTCCTGTTCAGCCACAACATGACATCCCAACTCTTATAATCAATGCACTGATCACTAAAGGCGAGTGCACCAAATGCCATCTTCGCCAACCTGTCTACCTGTGCCTCCACCTTCAAGGAACTATGAACCTGCACTCCAAGGTCGCTTTGTTTGATAGCACTCCCCAGGACCCTTCCATTAAGTGTATACGTCGTGCCCAGATTTGCCTTACCAAAATGTAGCACCTCAAATTTATCTAAATTAAACTCCTTTTGCCACTCCTCGGCCCTTTCAAAAGGGCACTTTACTTTGCTACCTGTCCAGTTAGAAATGAGACCTTCTTAGGCAGTGACACCAAAACATCGGAACTCCTGATCTCTATTTTCACACATACCAATGATAAAAGAAGGGTTGTTTATTGATTCCGGTAACATTATTTTTGTTATCTCCTAGTCGTGTGTTGTCTCATCCACAACAGTCCCCTCCTATACTTTTTCACATCTCATTGGTAACCATCCTATCTTATTCATAAGTTCAGGAAAAATTTCACAGTCTAGATGATTATTAATACAATAACTCTTAAAAACAAAAGTAACATATTTCTAAGTGGTTTTGCTCATTTGTTCTTTATCTTGGCTGACATTTATTTTACCTTGAATGTAACTGGCTAAATTAAGCTACACCTTTCACATCTCAAAATAATCTGAAATTTAAGTAAGTGTCTTTGGGCCGACAGGTTCTGTCCGTTATCTGATTTCCTTCTCTTCAAAAGAAAGCTTTTAATTCCTATTCACCGAAACTATCAATACTGTGTGTCCATTATTGTTTTCATTAACCCCAAATGAACTTAATTCAGTTCATCAATTCTAATTCTTTACAAAAGTCTAAACAAATTCTTGAAATTTGTGGGAGTCTTTATTACACTTATAAGAAAAAGGCATAAAAGACCATTTGGCTCGAAGCAAACTTGGCTAATCCAAGAAATTCAAACCTGCAACAGGAAGGGTTCATTTGTCTTTGTTTCTCCAGAGGGGTGGAGTGGACCAATTTCCAATTCATGTCCTTGTGTTCTTTTGCATATTTTGTTTTAAAAATACTTTCCTGAGAAATAGAGGAGCAAGCCTGTATTTCAAACTCTGCCTTTTTTGTTTCAGCCCAAAAGCCTACAGCATCTTACCTTAATGCAAATTCTTTTAAAACTTTTTTTTAGCTTCTTTCTCAAAGGCAGCACAATGGTTCAGGGGTTAGTACTGCTGCCTCACAGCGCCAGGAACCCAAGTTTGTTTCCAGCTTCAGGTAACTGTGTGGAGTTTGCACATTCTCCCCGTGTCTGCGTGGTTTTCCTCCGGGTGCTCCGGTTTCCTCCCACAGTCCAAAGGTGTGCAGGTCAAGTGAATTGGCCATGCTAAATTGTCCATAGTGTTAGGTGCATTAGTCAGAGGGAAATGGGTCTGGGTGGGTTACTCTTCGGAGTATATGAATAGGAAGGGTTTAGAGGGATTTGCCAAGTGCTGGCAAATGGGACTAGATTAAAGTTAAAAATCACACAACACCAGGTTAGAGTCCAACAGGTTTAATTGGAAGCACACTAGCTTTCAGAGCAACGCTCCTTCATCAGGTGTTAGTTGGACTATAACCTGGTGTTGTGTGATTTTTAACTTTGTACACCCCAGTCCAACACCGGCATCTCCAAGTTGGGACTAGATTAGGTTAGGATAACTGGTCAGCATGGACACGTTGGACCGAAGGGTCTGTTTCTGTGCTGTACATCTCTAAGAGTCTATGACTCTATAAGACTCAGAAGACTGATAATATCTCCTGGCAAGCCAGATAGACAGTTGCAAAGACCTAGGTCAAAAAGTGTGGTGCTGGAAAAGCACAGCAGGTCAGACAGCATCTGAGGAGCAGGAGAGTCGCTGTTTTAGGCATAAGCCCTTCATCAGGAATGGCTGTTCGAAACATCGATTCTCCTGCTCCTCGGATACTGCCTGACCGGCTGTGCTTTTCCAGCACCGCACTCTCGATTCTGATCTCACTTTCTCTTCGATGCAAGGACCTGGAACAGAGCTAACATTGAAACAAAGTATGCAAGTTTTTAATTGAGCAGTAGTCTAGGTTATTGCAGTCCTTTCTGTCTGAAAACGAGTGACAAAAACGAAAAATCAACTTTTATGGCACAGCTTAACTTGTGGCTTGGTCGGAGTTCAAATAACAAATTATTTTCTTTGTGGCCAAACACATCCAGGCATGTTGCTTTTTGAGAGGAGCTCATCTCTTATCTCCGCAGTTACTCGTAGCAGTTTTCTGACCAGTTTTCCTGTAAATTCCAACATACTGAGCTCAGACACGAGTGGTCTGCTTCCCTTTAACAGCTTCTTGTTTGTCTCATTCCTGTTTGCCATGGCCAATTTTATAATTCAAATCTGATGATATTCTCTCGCCCTCTAAATGACCTCTTGTTGAGAACGGTTTATCTTTGTGTTTAACTAAGGAACCAAATCACAATTATGTTGGCAGACATTCTCTGATTACCGCACCACTATTCATTCTCCCGGGCTAAGTGCTATTCACTCCTTTGTCTGTCCAACTGTTCTTCTCTCTCTTTGGGCTCTATCTCTACCTATCATTTACTCCTTATCCCTCACCCCACTCTACCTTCTGCAAAAAGAACCAACATTTTCCTAGCTACAAGCAGTTCTAAAAAGGGGTCACTGACCTGAAACATTGTCTCTGATTTCTCTCCACAGATGCTGCCAGATCTGCTGAGCTATTCCAGCAATTTCTGTTTTTGTTTCTGATTTCCAGCATCCACAATTTTATCAGTTTTTGTCCATCTCTAATTCAAAGGATTCAGCAATGCTTAATGAAGAGAGTGAACCCAAAACATGCTGGCAGCCTTTCTGGCTGTTCCGTCCAGGATGTTTTGATTTAGATTAGATTAGATTACTTACAGTGTGGAAACAGGCCCTTCGGCCCAACAAGTCCACACCGCCCCGCCGAAGCGCAACCCACCCATACTCTACATCTACCCTTTACCTAACACTACGGGCAACTTAGCATAGCCAATTCATCTGACCTGCACATCTTTGGACTGTGGGAGGAAACCGGAGCACCCGGAGGAAACCCACGCAGACACGGGGAGAAAGTGCAAACTCCACACAGTCAGTCGCCTGAGGAGGGAATTGAACCTGGGTCTCTGGTGCTGTGAGGCAGCAGTGCTAACCACTGTGCCACCGTGCTGCCCCATTACAGTGTGGAAACAGGCCCCCTTCAGCCCAACAAGTCCACACCGACCCGCCGAAGCATAACCCACCCATACCCCTACATTTACCCCTTACCTAACACTATGGGAAATTTAGCATGGCCAATTCATCTGACCTGCACATCTTTGGACTATGGGAGGAAACCGGAGCACCCGGAGGAAACCCACGCAGACACGGGGAGAATGTGCAAACTCCACACAGTCAGTCGCCTGAAGTGGGAATTGAACCCGGGTCTCTGGCGCTGAGAGGCAGCAGTGCTAACTACTGTGCCACCGTGCCGCCCATACGGTTTTGCTCCCACACCATTGGCGAATTCATGGCTTTCATATGATCCATGTATTTGTTTAGGACCATTGCACCTACTTTAAACGTATTACGCCCAAACCTTGCGCCAACCATGCCTCTTACCCACGTGGGGCCACTTCCATGATTCTTGCACCAAATGTTGTCCCTATATCAAACTGTCTCTCTCACTTGGTGAGTCCTGTGTCCAGCATTCCTGATGCATCTCACAGTCCCCCAATGACCCTCTCCCACCAAGGTCTGGGAAGATCAGTTTAATGGTGCAGAGTCTTCTCCCCATTAGTAACTCAGCTGGAGCCATCCCTGCAGTTGCATGTGGGGTGCTCCTATAATGATATAAGAACCAAGGTAGCTTGGTATCTAGTGAGGCTGCAGGTTGTTTCTTCAAGCTAGCCATCAAAGTTTGGAATGGACTGCTCTTTCTGCCAGGCTGTTGGATGATGGATGGTATGGAGCTGATCTTTTGTATTGAATCCCATTTGACTTTAGCAAATGCCCCAACTCCCTGCTGGTACACTATGGTCCATTATCTGTGACCAACACTTCCAGGACTCGCATATCGAAAATGATGTCTTTCAGTGGCTACTCGGGTGTTTCCTATCTTCCTGGTGGTGGAAATTGAATAAAGATTCGTGCACTTTGTGTCTCTCGCTGTGTCCCACACCTGCACACACACAACATGGGTGCTGGGGGAAAAAATAAGCGCTTCCGCAGTTAGGCGATAGTGTGGGGGTTTAAAAAAAAGCAACCTCTCTCATATTGCATCAGCTGCGTCTCATCAAGCAGCATTGCCCTAAAAAAAAGAGAAAAAAAGAAGAAAAATAAATAAACAGGAGTGTCAGAACTCCTGTTCACTCTGAGAGTTGGTTCTGAGACAGCTGGATCAGTATCAATGACTCTCCACTTGTCAATAAAGAGTGATTTGGTGACAGAATACCAACCTCTGGCATTATTTCAGCATCCAATGCCAATATGTCTTTATTTAGGTAAGGCGACTAAAATTGTTCACACTATTCCAGGTGTGAACTGGTTAGTGCCTTGTATGCTTTTAGCAAAACCTTGTCTATTTTTAAAACTCTGTTCCCTTTGAAATAAAAGCTCGCAGTCGATTTAACTTTTTCTATTACCCACTGAATTGGAATTCCCTCCTTAATAACATTGTGGACCAACTTACAGCAATTCAAGAAGGTAGCTCAACACTGCCTTTCCAGGGACAACTAAGGATAGACAGCAAATGCTAGTCCAGCTACCAATGCCCAAATTTCAGGAATGAATAAGAACAATTTGGATGCTAGCATTTTGTGATACATGCATGACAACCCTAAACCCACCTGTAGTGCAGTTTTCTGAAGACTTTCTCCATTTCAATAATATTCAGCTTTTCTACTCTTCCTGCCCAAGTGCAGAACTCACATTTTCCCATAATACATATCATCTGCCAAGTTTTTGCCCATTCACATAACCTGTCAATGTCCCTCTGTAGATTCTTTGTGTCATCCTCATCACTGGCCTTCCCACCCATTTTTGAGTTATTTGTAAAGTTGACAATAGTACATTCACTACCGTCACCAAATCATTTATTTATAGGTCATGTATTGTAAATAATTGTGTCCCTAGTACTGATCCCTGTGGCGCCCCCATTATTCAAATGTCTTCTGTTAGTTAAATAGCTTTATGTTTTGAGACTTACCAAATTCCTTTTGGCATTCCAAATGTATTAGATCTATTGGTTCCTCTTCATCTATCCCACTTGTTACTTGCTTAAAGAACTCTATTGAACTTGTCACGCATCTTTCCTGTCATGATACCATATTGTCCCTGCTTGATTTTATTATGTATTTCTAAATGCTCTGCTTGAGAATTTTCCAGATATTAAGCAAACTGACTTTACCCCTTTCTTAGAATCCTTCTTCATCATGGGAATATCTTTGCTGTTAGCCATTTTTCTGTAAATTTCTGGCATTGATCATCAACCGTCTTTTCTACTAATTGTTTCTCCCAGTCCATTTCAGTTAACCAAGCCTTCATTCCTATGTAATTACCTTTATTTGAGTTTTGCACATTTGTTTCTGAACCAAGTTTCTCACTCTCAAACTGAACGTGAATTCTGCTATAATATGGTCACTGTTCTCTCGAGGATCGTTTACTCTGAGATTATTTATTAAACTGACTTCATTAAAGATTACCAGCTCCAAAGTAACCTGATTGCTCTTGGATCGATGACATATTGCTCAAGGAAACCATCCTAAATATATTCTATAAATTCTTCCTCACGGCTCCCTTTGCCAATTTGATTTTCCCAATGAAGATTACAAACACCCATGATTAATGTACATGTTTTACATGCCTTTGTTATCTACTCGTTTATTCTTTGTGTTACATAGCAGCTATTGTTGGGGAACATAGATTACTCCCACCATTGTCATCTTCCTGGTGTTACCTCCACCCATGTGGTTTCAGTATTGGTTGATCCCAGAGCATTTGCTTTTGCATCTATTCTGCCTTGTATCAGCAAAGCTACCACACCACTCTCCTCCTGTCTGTCCTTTGAAAAAGTCGCATAACCCTGAATTGAGCACTGGGTTAATCACCTACAACATCTACAAGATCACACTCAGTAACCTCTATTTGTACTATTCATTTTTTTGATATTTATTTGAATGTTAAGCACATTTAACAAAGAGTCATTGATTTTGCCCTTTTTTAAACCATTTCTTATCCTTTAACTTGATAATTTTTTATTCTACTGTGTGTAAAAAAAAAGTAAGCTCTAAGGGACAAAAAATGGAAAGGATGGGGAGAAAATACAAATGAAAGTTAATTAAGAAATAAAGAGTAATAGTTCTTATTAAATGAGAAAGAAGTGAAAAGAAAATCTTAAAGAAAATAAATTGGTAAAAGACCGAAAACTGAGAAACAGACAATAAATTAATATTACAATGTAGCCCACAGTGACAAGATATTATTAAAGATTAATGCTTACGACTCAGGTGCTCTCCAAAGGAAGTACAACTACAATTCCCCTTTTGATGAAAATTAATCAGTTGCCTTTTTTATGCCTGCGGGACATTTTGTGGAAGTAGAAATATATGGCCTTGTAATGGAAGTGGGTGCAATGGAAATACAGGCCTAGCTCTTTGTACCTAAATGGACATTAGTCTTTTGGTATCATTTCAATGGTGCAGTACAAGACCAAAAACTGCTGGAATTACAATTGGCCTCAAATAATCGAATGTAGGAGTTGGGATGTATGACTCTGGATAGTAGCATCATGGTGGAAGGTCACGACTTGGAGATCAAACTTGGAGATCAAATAGTGGGAGGTGAGAGAGGCTGGAATGGATTTAGGGAACAAGATTTTGGTCAGTACTAAGGGGTTAGGGAATTGCCAACTGGAGATTGCAAGAACTGGAATGTGGGGCAGGGTCAGTAAAGGAAAATCATAGGTGGGGAACGAGGGAGAACAGGATGTGAGTTTGGAAATCGAGGCAGGAAGCAGAGAGCAGAGACCGGGTGATTGTGGTGGGGGAAAAAAGAGAAGTGCTAACTGGCCAGATATGCTGACTAGTAAGAGAGAAAGTCCATTGTGTGTTAATAACACGCTGAGTAATGTCATGTTTCTTCTATCAGTTGGTCTGCATGATCAGACACATCCTGTGGACAAAAGAACAGGAAATGCTGTCGTACAACTGACGGGCAAACGTTCACAGCAACAACTGAAAGGTAGAATTCAATGACATGACTGTAAGTTCATTCGATGAAATCATTCAATGTAACAAAATAATATCTATTTCGTATATTAAGTCAATAATTGATACAATTACAACAGAACTCCTATCACAAGTAAATGGCATCTAATGGTCATTGATGTGCTCATTATTTATGCAATTAATGATTCCTGTTAGGATACTGATGAACTGTGAAATCTCTCATCATTGGATAAATGACACTTTTTATATATGGTATAGCAAAATGCAATGATTTCTTTCAAGCTTATTTGATTTTCTATGGAATTATTTCCAAAGTTTTAACATACAATTGTGACTGCATCCAATCCAAGTCATGCAAAGGATGAATAAAACAAGGCAACATTTCCCTATGTGGAATGATAAAATGAAAGGAAACTAATTGAGTATGAACAGGGAGAGACAATGTTACGAGCATGCAATTAGAGAAAATAAACTAGCAAGGAAAAACAATGAGAATAGGAAATTAAAGAGTAAATCATAGAATCCCTATACTGTAGTGTGGAAGCAGGCCATTCAGCCCATCAAGTCCATGCCTACTCTCCAAAGAACATCCCACTCAGGCCTACCCCACTACCACCTTAAAATGTAACCCTGCATTTCCCATGGCTAATCCATGGCCCTGCACGCTATTGGCAATTTAGCATGTCCAATCCACCTAATGTAAAGGACCAAAAAAGGACAAATAAATAGGGAAAGGGGAAAATTGAAGGTATGAATGTCCACAAGCTAAAACTGGAAGTGTAACTGACATCATGAATTAAAAAGAAGTACAAATAAGAAAATAAGTGAAGTAAAGGAGGAAAATCAACCCAGAGATATGAGTAATGACCACTTGAAAACTGATGAAAGCATTGGAGAATAGGAACACAAAAGCAGATAGCAACAGCAGATGTAAATTACAGGAATGTGTAGGCAGTAAAAAGTGAATGAAAAGTGAATAGAACAATCTTAAAAAGTTACAAATAGCGAGGAGATTGAGGAGGGAGTCATTGCAACTCAAACAAAGCATTAGCATATAAAACAAAATAGAAAACGGAAGAAAGTGTTTTAGAACCAAGCAGAAAAGTAATACAATTACAAAAGGTTCAGGGAAATATGAGAAAAAAAACAATATGAGACCTACAGGAAGGTATCAGAAAATCCACAAAATTTTAATTGATTTTTTAAAAAATTTTTTATTCAACAGAATAGCTGACATGAAGCAGACTGAAGAGTTGTTTTGAGAATTCTGGTTTTGTTCAGTTGCTGCCAATATGCTTCATTGTCAGTAATCAGTATACTGTATTCAAGAAGTGGGAGGCTGTAACTTCCCCCAACTCTCCCCTCCCACTAACTTTTATTCCCAATTGCATTGAAATAGTTAAAGTTTTAAATACTGACTAGATTATCTTATCTAGGGGGCGGCGCAGTGGTTAGTACTGCTGCCTCACAGTGCCAGGGACTTGGGTTTGAGTCCAGCCTCAGGCGACTATCTGTCGCACATTCTCCCAGTGTCTGTGTGAGTTTCTCCAGGTGCCCCGGTTTCCTCCCCCAGTCCAACGATGTGCAGGTCACGTGAATCGGCTGTGTTAGGATAGGGGGAATGGGTCTGAGTGGGTTACTCTTTGGAGGGTCAGTGTGGACTTGTTGGGCCGAACGGCCTGTTTCCACACTGTAAGGATTCTTATCATTGCACTTTGATATTGCGAAACCTGTGGTTCATCTAAAGGCAAGCAGAGAATAATGACTCCTCTAATAAGCTGGGGATTGTATATGTGAATCAGAGCTGAAAATCAGGTTGAAACCTCAGTATGAGGTCATCCTTGTCATAACTACCCCTGACAGGACTATTAAAATGTTTTTGTTTTAAGTCATTTGGATTATGATTGCAGCCATATTGTCATTCTTACAAAATTAATCATTATGAAAAGAATAGTGGTTCGATTAACTTTTACAACATTAAAATGTAGGCTGGATATCGACAATGGTAAAAGCTATTCTGTTCTCAGATTTTAAAAAACTGGCAGAGATTTTGGACACAAAAGTTGAGAATTTCAAAAGTATTGTGCTGTAAACAGGCAAATTATCAAAGTGTGTTTAATCCTTGAGACAGCTGCAAAAAAAATGATGTGACAGACATTTAAATAGCAACAGGCAATCTCTCACACACACGCACACACGTATACACACACACACACACGGAGATGGACTTGTACATACACACACACACACACGTACACACCCACACACACACGTATACACACATACACATGCAAGCACACACACACACACACGGAGATGGACTTGTACATACACACACACACATACACACACACACACAGACATGGACTTGTATACACACACACACACACAAGCATCCAGGCACTCTCTTACACACACATACACAGTCACTCACAAACACAGACATTCACATGCATGCACAGGCACTGTTACACAAAACTGCACTCATGCACAATATATTGGCACTCTGTCACAAACACCAATCTCACACAGACATTAACTCCCACAAACTCAAAAACATAATCACTGACAGATTCACACAGTACACTCTCACATAACAAGAAAACAGAAATATTCATACAAATACTTTCACAGAGCCACTCATGCAAACACTCTGACACATCAGATCAAGTTACCCTCCAATACACCTTCCCAGCTTGAAAGCAGTGACATATTTCTGCTCCTTCATGATCACTGGATCGTAAACCTGGAACTCCCTTCTCAGCAGCATTGGGAGTGCACATTCACCATGGTTACCACAGCACTTCATGAGGTCAGCTCACCATCACCTTCTCAAGGGCAATTAAGGATGGGCAACAAATATTGATCAGTTCAATGATGAAAAGATTAAAGAAAATCTGCTATAACAGCAGAAAATTGTGTGCTAACCTCATGGCCTGGTAAACTCCCGATCCTAAGACCAGCTTGGGGTGAAGATGGCAGTATGGCATCACCAGCAAGAGCAGGCCATGCGTGATGGACAGAGCCCCAGTGATTGGCTGCAGGGGTGTCTGCAGCAGCAATGACATGGCTCCTTCCAGTGTTTGGGGGTGATGAAGATGCACGCCTCAAAAGCTGGTGCTTCCAATTAAACCTGTTGGACTGTAATCTGGTGTTGTGTGATTTTTAACTTTGTACACCCCAGTCCAACACTGGTATCTCCGAATAATGGAGTTTCACAGGGTATTGTCATAGGCCCAGCGATACTCCTTCCATCATAAGGTCATAAGTCCAGACATTTTCTGGTGATTGCATAATGTGCAGCAGCATTCAGGACTCTTCTGATACCATAGCAATCCATGCCCATGGATAACATACAAGACCTGGATACCATTCACAATAAATAGCAAATAACACATGCTCATTAAATACAAGCAATTTTTGAAAAATGGAAACTCAGCCATATTCCCTTGACTTTCAAATGCATTATGATCACTGAATTTCCCAGTGTCATAGAAAGTCACCTTTTGCAGTATTCTGGATTCCTAAACTGATATCTTTCTCCTTTTGACAAAATCCTGGGTCTCTAAACCAGGCCGGTTCTTTCATAAATGTGTCGCAGAGTCTGGGGAATTTGGTAGTCACATATCAATGGTGCCTTCGATAAAGTTGTATGAAGATCATCTTCAATCTCAAAGAAGCCAGGAGATGTGTCTCACGTATGAAGACTCCAACTTTCTGTTTCCGTTGGACATTTTCTTTGAGCCCTTGTGGTTACTTTACTGATGAACTCAGCATGTTGACTTGCTCAGCCATACCACTAGAATATTGTTCTTACTTGGCACAGCACCTGTCATTCAAAATGATTCTCCTTTAGCAGGAGAATGGCACAAATTCATGAAACTCAGTTGAAGAGCCGGTGTTGATGCAATGAGCTGGATAGCCTCTTTCTGCCCACTAACCCATCTGTAATTCTGTGAAAATGAAGAAATGAAATTTTCTCCTTGAGCTTGTGACTTCTCACCATCTTTTTCCAATCTACCATAATAATTTGTTCCCCGGGTTATACAGCCATTTGAATAACAAGTTAAAAACTCAACAATAAACTGAAGTGGTGCGCATATCTCAATAGCTTTCTTCAATGATAGGAACATATCCCATATCCTACTCATCACAGGTTTGACAATAAGTCATGAGATCTTCAATGTCTTTGGAGATCAATGATCAGATTCTGGCTGTACATCTTCTGATCCTCAAGTGTCTCTAGTGTATCCTTTCTAGTCTCTCTCATGTTTTCTTTCCAAGAGGAAGCTGGAAGAACCAGTCTTCCATTGTTCATCAGTGAAATGCTGATTCCACATTTGTGGAATGCTGTTAGTGTTTAAAATATGTCTTCATTGCCAAACTACCTATTGTGTGGTTATCCTTTGACATAATAGTAATGATTGGTACCATATTCCTGGTCACTTTTGTGCTGCTGTTGTATTTGGTGAAGTCAGTTGTGGCCTCGATGTCTTAACAAAAATACAAACTGATTATTTTAAGTGGAGTGGGTTTTGTCTTCTTTTTGGCTTCCTCCATGAGTCCATAGCAAGCTCTATGAAATTTTCCACAGGATGGCCCTTGACTGCTTGCTTGCTTACTGACATTTCCTGTTCCTGTGATTTCATGACTGACTGTTTCTTGACCAATTGTTTATTGACTGTAACCAGTTCAATCCTTCCACCACTTGAAGAATACCAATGTTGAACACTCGATATCATTCAGTATTCATGCTCAAGAATGAGAATTCTTTGATTGCGAATTGGGTCTGTGTTCTCTACTATCTGACATCCTTTGTGTGGTAGAGTTGCTTAATTGCATATCTTTCCTTTTGCACGCTATATCCCCTGTACCACCTATTACCACTGTTGCAAAATTTAGGAAATATTAGAATATCCTTTATTGTCATGTGTACTCAAATACTGAAGTAGAGGAGTACAGTGAAAGTCTACAATGTCACTCCAGATGGGCTACCTTAGGTATAAAGTACCTAGGTACAGATCTTAAATACAAAATATAGAAATAAAGGGAAAAAGAAAGGAAAAAAGTTACATTACTTAAACATGATCACTGAATAAGTTAGAAAATTAGAATAAAGTTAAAAAGTAAACATTCCAGTCTTTCAGTAGATCAGAGCGAGGGGGAGTAAACAATGTTTCTTCAGCCAAGACATAGCCATCTGATACTATAGTAACACTTGGCCTGTTTCAAACTTAAAACTAGTAAGGTATCTCTTGCCGTAAATATCTTCTTGCCAAAACGTTTGGATTGGATTATTTATTTCCACTAGGCATAACTTTGACTTTTCTTCTGCTGTAATCTGTTCTATCTCATTAACTTCTTTGACTGAGTAACTATTGGACTTCTTGATGCTCTGTAACTGTGTCCTACTTCTACGTAGCTTCTGAATGTAATGTATTGTTTTACGGATGAAGCAGTATTTTTTAAAAGCCGAGTGCTGCTAGTGCCTGTGATGCTTCCTTGCTCCACCGTTTTGGCACTGATACTAAGACTCTGTTGCCTAGCCTACCCTCTATATTAGTTTCACAGGTGTATCTTTAGAGTTTTAGGAACTGAATGGATTCTACTGATCTTTTCAAAGACTGATCCACTCTTCTGAGGACTTCTGTTCCACTCATCACTTAAATGGCTTTCTCCATAGTCAAGTCTTCTTTGGACTGCAATAAATCTGACAAAAACTCTTCCAACAACAACAATATCAGTAAGTGACCTACTTTTTATGCTTTCTGACTTCCAAGTTTCATAATCATATTTTTCCATCATCTATAGAGAACTTTAATTAAATTATTTATGAATTCGCCTGGATGCTAAATCTTTTGTTTAAATCTTAGAGTCATGGAGTCATCGAGCTGTACGGCACAGAAACAGACCCTTCGGTCCAACTCGTCCATGCCGACCAGATATCCTAAATTAATCTAGTCCCATTTGCCATTACTTGGCCCATATCTCTCCAACCCTTCCTATTCATATATCCATCCCGATCTCTTGTATATGATGGAAGATGGGAAAAAATTGTGGGTGTAAGAGATGCTCCTTTTCTGAGGTACTTTACATGTTTGAGCTGATTTCGTTGAATTCCATGAACAATAATTCCATGAACAGCTGATAAAACTGTTGCATTGTTTTGGAACATTGCGGAAAAAAAGATCAAAACAATGGCATTTTGAAAAGGAGAAAGAGAGACAAAGGCAGAGACCACATGGTCAGTGTGAGGGAGTGAGAAACAGGCCTACACTGCTGTCTGACACAGCAGTAAATCTACACAGGTACTGCCTTTGCTGTTTGAGTTCACCTGAATCTTGCTGTTTCAAGAAATTTAGTTTCTTCTAAGGTTAAAATATTTGTCAAAAACTTTTAGAACTTCACCTAATGTATCTGTTTCTTCTTTTATACCTCAATGAACTGTAACATCATGGGCCAAATTGAATACAAAAATAATTTGTGTGTTCAGCTTCTCATTTAGTATCTAGTTTGGTAGCCAATACGCCTTAAGAACTGTTTTGTCAAAGATGCCAACTCTGTGTTCTATTTAGCCCACCTCAGAAATTAAAACTTCCTAGCAATATTATTTCTGCTGCCTCATCTTCTTAATATGATTATTTATTTACCCTACTTTAATTCTGCTGTATAGAGTCATAGAGTCATATAGCATGGAGACAGACCCTTGAGTCCAACTCGCACATGCTGACCAAATTTCTCACCATTTTCCTTGCATTAAATTATTTCAGTTATGTGTTAAAGCATTGCTACTATATTTGGCATTATTGTAATATGTGTGGTCAAATGGAGGATTCCCACCTTCTGCAAATAACACGGGATGATTCCCACTTTTTTGTGGCCCAATAAATGATTGACATTCTCTTTAATATCTTTACTGAATAAATCCTTGTGACTTTAAAGATAATGCAGGTCTCTCAAGATCTTTGTTTAATAAATCTCACTGCTTGAAGCATTAAAGACAAATCTGTGTTCTTAAGAGCTTTATTGATTGGCTCTATAACCCAAATGTTCTCTTTAACAGATCTTGCAAGACAATTGTACTGTCTGTGGTTCTAATAGCAATCCCTCTGGTTTTGTTTCCACCTGGATTAGTTCTGCTGTCTGTGGTCTTAATATGTTATTCCTGCCTTTGCTGTGGTTTAACTAAAGAATCTTAGTTTCTTCTGCTGCATTCATATTCTCCAGCTTTTCCTTTTAGTCAGATCTTACCTGCTAAGGCTTCATATTTGCCTCAATATCGCTTTAATTCTGGCTTTGTGACATGCCTGATGCTGCAAACCCATTTTAAAATTGCATGTGCATGTTTCTGAGGTTGCCAGCACTTGCTCGGAGCTGTAATTACCCAGCTTGCCACTACTTTCCCTCGGTGTGTAACTACACCACATTTGTAAAGGTTTCATCCTTTCACATCAGAGATTTTGAATTTTACTCATGGAGCCTCTGACGTCTGTTTGCTTTCGAGCTGAACTTCGATGTGAGACCACTCCAACAGCTCCTTGGTGCCTTGATTGGTAAAGGAGACCCATGAAAGATGCAACCCCGTCTTTTTCAATGCCACCCAGGCAAGTTTACCTGCCAGCTTGCCATGTGCTGCCAACAATCTCGAGCTGGTCAAAAACATGTAGTTGAGTACAAAATTGCTATTTATTGGCCGTTTAAGGGTCTCACTTGGCACTGGGGCAAACTGGCAAAGTCTTGCCTGCTGCATATTAGATCAAGGTCAATTAAGGGTCAAGGAAGATGGAGCGCAAATAAAGACTTGTAAAATTTCTACTCTGCTCTAAACCAATAAATTTATTTTCTCAAAAAGAAAAAAGCATGTTGAAACCTCCAGAGAGAGTCATGTTATTGCAATTTCCTGCTCGGTCTGCAGCCCGCTGTCACTCCCCATTCACATACCTTTATCGCTCCACAACATTCCTGAAGCTTTTCGGATCTTGTTTTCCCATCTGTAGCATGAGAGTAGAATACCCTGGGGAATATGACACAGGAAATGCAATAACTCTGACATAGAAAAACGTATTTCAAACTCTGTCATAACAGCTTAACTTCTAATCACTTCCGTTACCTCAGTGAGAACAGTGGCACAAGACTTGTGCAACAGTGTAACTTTACAAAAGAGATAGAGCAAAACAAAACTTAAATATGTTGATTGGCAGATCTTTTGTTAAAAGAATCAACTGAGCATACATGTCATATGCATATACTGTAAAGAATGCTTTGTAGAATCATATAATCCCTACAGTGTGAAAAGAGTTTCATCTCATCATTAATTTAACTAATGTTCCACATTTTAGGTTGTATAAACAGCACCTTGCATTTGTATATCTCCTGCGGCACGGTGGCTCAGTGGTTAGCACTGCTGCCTCACAGTGCCTGGGTCCTAGGTTTGATTCCAGCCTCGGGCATCTGTCTGTGTGGAGTTTGCACATTGTCTGCAGGGGTTTCCTCCATGTGCTGGTCAGGTGAATTGGCCATGCTAAATTGCCCACTGGTGACACTGCACACTGGTGGTGGATGGGGGAATGTTGAGGGTGGTGGATAGGGTGCAAATCAAATGGGCTGCTTTGTCCGAGATTGTGACAACTGTCTTGAGTGTTTTAGGAGTTGCATCCATTCAGGCAAATGGAGTGTATTCCATCAAACTCCTGAAATTTGCTGATGGTAGACAGAATTTTAGGAGTCAGAAGGTGAGTCTTTTTTAATCTCAGGATTCCCAGCCTCTGAACTGCTTTTGCAGTAACTTTAGCACCATGGCAAATGATAACTCCCAGGTCATTGACAGTGGAGGATTCAGTGACGGTGACACCACTGTGCTAGAATGTCTCCAAACAGTGGAACCTTTTCCCCCATTTTCCCATTGACTTCAGTTTTGCTAGGCTTCCTTGATACCATACTTAAATAAATGTTATTTTGATATCAAGTGCAGTCACTCTAATCTCTTCACTTGAGTTTAGCTATTTTGCCCATTTGAACAAAGGTCAAAGTCAGGGGTTGAGTGGCCTTGGCACAACCTAAACTGGATATCAGTGAGCAGGCTCTTGCTGTCTAAGCACTGCTTGATTATCACTATCAATTACACTTCTATCAATTTAGTCATGCATGAGTGAGCTCTAAGGACTGTAATTGCCAGATTGAATGCCTTTTTGCAGACTCGATATACCAGAGCAGTTTCCATCTTATTGGGTAGATGCCAGTACTGCCGTTGTACTTAATTCAGGATACAATGACATGTGACGGGTTAACTGCACAGCTAACCACACAATTAAAGCCACTTACAGGAACAATGAAAGAACATGTCCCATCCATGCCATCATGGCAGAAGTGGCTGCTATTGCTTTATCAATGGGTTACTGAGGGAACTATGCCCCTACAAATGAGGAATCTTAACAGCATAAAGGATTCTGGGTAACTCAAGATGGTAGGGTAGATGGGAAAAAATTGTGACTCTAAGAGCTGCTCCTTTTTTGAGGTATTTTAGGTGTTGAAGGTGATTTCCTCGCTGTTGCATTATTTTGGAACTTTGGGGGAAATCAGATCAAAACAATGGCACTTTAAAAAGGAGGAAGAGAACAAAGGCAACAAACACGTGGTCAATGAGAGAGAGAGAGAGAGAAAGAAACCTCCACTGCTGTCTGACACAGCAGTGAATCTGCACAGCTACTGCCTTTACTGTTTGAGTTCAAGTATTTCTGGACATCAGAGTGCGTCTAAGAAAAATGAGCAAATAGCAAAATTCACAATTGACCTTGGAGAAACATTTGTTGGAAGAGCTCACAGCACAGGAGCAGAGAAGTGCATGGTTTTTAAGTGTAACTTTGCTGTCTTTTTTTCTTAGTGAATAGAGTGGGTTATCCCTGGTTATATGTTTTATTGAGATCTATCTCTTGATTAAAATTTAAAAATATAAGACATAGGTACAAAGTTAGCTTAGAGCAGTGCTTTTTAGAACAGTAAGATTGTGCTATTTTCTGTAGATTGTTAAGGTGCAAAATTGGCTTTTAGTAAGTGATGTGCTCTCCCTGTCAGATTTGGCAGTTTATGAAGAATTTCCATGTTACTGATGATTATGTCTTCAGTAAGTGTGTTTAGTTGTGAATCCTATCAGATCGCATGGATCGGTTGGAAAAGCAGTTAGAGGCAATGAGGAATTTACAGGAGCCGAAGGTGTGATGATTAGCAGTTATAGGAAGGGAGACAACAGATACAATCAGGTAGATGGGTTACTACTATGAGAGGGAGGCAGATGGTGCAGGAGTCTCCTATGGCTATCCCCATCTCAAACAGGTATGCTGTTTTGGAAAATGTAGAGTGTGATGGACTCTCAGGGGAATATAGCACAAACAGTCAAGTTTCTGGCTTGACTGGCTCAAATGTAATGAGGGGTATGTCAGGTTCCAAGCTACCGATTATGATAGGGGACTCTCTAGTCAGAGACACATGCAGACGTTTCTGTGGCTGACATTGAGAAATCAGAATGATGTGTTGCCTCCCTGTTGCCAGTATCAAGGAAATCTCAGAGAGGGTGCAGAATATTCTCAAAGGGGAGTGGAACCAGACGGAGGTCGTTGTACACGTTGGAGCTAACGATATAGGAAGTAAAAAGGATGAGATTCTGAAGGAAGAATATAGGAAGTTAGGCAGAAATTTAAAAAGGAGGTCCTCAAGGATAGAAATATTTGGATTACTCCTGATGCTACGAGCTGTAAGGGTAAGAGTAGGAGGATAGAGCAGATGAATGCATGGCTGAGGAGCTGGTGCAGGGGAGAAGGATTCACATTTTTGGATCATACGAATCTCTTTTGGGGTAAAAATGACCTGTATAAGAAGGACAGATTGCATCTGAATTGGAAGGGGAATAATACGCTGGCAGGGAGATTTGCTAGAGCTACTCGGGAGGATTTAACCTAATAAGGTTGGACCCAGGGAGATATGAGGAAAGAGATTGATCTTAGGCTGAAACAGTAGAGAAAAGGAGCAAATCAGACACCTCACCTTTTTCGACTCTAATCTCCAGCATTTTTAGTCCTCACTTTCCACTTCCTCTAGCAGCTCGTTCCAAACATGCACCACCCTTTGTATGAAACAATTGCCCCTTAGGTCTTTTATATCTTTCCCCTCTCACCCTAATGCCCTCTAGTTCTGGACTCCCCAACCCCAGGAAAAAGACTTGCCCCTTAGGTCTTTTATATCTTTCCCCTCTCACCCTAAGCCAATGCCCTCTAGTTCTGGACTCCCCAACCCCAGGAAAAAGACTTTGCCTATTTATCCTATCTATGCCCCTCATGATTTTGTAAACTCCTATAAGGTCACCCCTCAGCCTCCGATCATGATTTTGTAAACTCCTATAAGGTCACCCCTCAGCCTCCGACACTCCAGGGAAAACAGCCCCGGCCTATTTAGCCTCTCCCATAGCTCAAATCCTCCAACCCTGGCAACATCCTTGTAAATCTTTTCTGAACACTTTCAAGTTTCAAAGCTTCCTTCCTACATAAGGGAGACCAGAATTGCAGACAACATTCCAAAAGTGGCCTAATCAACATTCTGTACAGCTGCAACATGATCTCCCAACTCCTACACTCAATGCTCTGACTAATAAAGGAAAGTACACTAAACGCCTTCTTCACTATCCTATCTGCCGGAGACTCCACTTTCAAGGAGCTATGAACCTGCACTCCAAGGTCACGTTATTCAGCAACACTCCCCAGGACTTTACCATTAAGTGTATAAGTCCTGCTAAGATTTGCCTTTCCAAAATACATCACCTCACATTTATCTGAATTAAACTCCATCTGCCACTTCTCAGCCCATTGGCCCATCTGATCAAAATCATGTTGTACTCTGAGGAAACCTTCTTCGCTGACCACTATACCTCCAATTTTGGTGTAACCTGCAAACTTATTAACTATACCTCTTATGCTCATATCCAAATCATTTATATAAATGACAAAAAGTAGTGGACCCCGCACCGATCCTTTTAGCACATCACTGGTCACAGGCCTCCAGTCTGAAAAGCAATCCTTCACCTGTCTTCTACCTTTGAGCCAGTTCTGTATCCAAATAACTAGCTCTCCATGAGATCTAACCTTGCTAACCAATCTCGCATGGGGAACCTTGTTGAATGTCTTATTGAAGTCCATTTAGATCACATTCACCACTCTGCCCTCATCAATCCTCTTTGTTACTTCTTCAAAAAACTCAAGTTTGTGAGACATGATTTCCCACGCACAAAGCCATGCTGACTATCCCTAATCAGTCCTTCTCTTTCCAAATACATGTACATCCTGTCCCTCAGGATTCCCTCCAACAATTTGACCAGGACCAAGGTCAGGCTCACCGGTCTATAGTTCCCTGGCTTGTCCTTACCACATTTCTTAAATAATGGCACCACGCTTGCACCACGTCCAGTCTTCCGGCACCTCACCTGTGACTATCGATGATACAAATATCTCAGCAAGGGGCCCAGCAATCACTTCCCACGGAGTTCCAGGGTACAGCTGATCAGATCCTGGGGATTTATCCACTTTCAAGACATCCAGCACTTCCTCCCCTGTAATATGAACATTTTTCAAGATGTCACCATCTATTTCCCTACATTCTATATTTTCCATACCCTTTTCCACTGTAAATACTGATGCAAAATACACATTTAGTGGATCCCCATTTCCTGTGGTTCCACACATAGGCTGCCTTGCTGATCTTTAAGGGGCCCTATTCTCTCCCTAGTTATCCTTTTGTCCTTAATATGTTTATAAAAACCCTTTGGATTCTCCTTAACTCAATTTGTCAAAGCTATCTCATGTCCCCTTTTTTGTCCTCCTGATTTCCCTCTTAAGTATACTCCTACTGTCTTTATACTCAATTTCTGATGTCTATACCTGACATATGTTTCCTTCTTTTCTCAACCAAACCCTCAATTTCTCTAGTCATCCACGTTCCCCACACCTACCATTTCTATCCAAATAACTTCCCTGGATGTATTTCTGGGAATATCCTCCCTCAGCACAGCTGTAACTCTATCCCTTATCAAAAACACCAGTTCCCCTCCTCTCTTGCCTCCCTTTCTATCCTTCCTGTAGCATTTGTATCCTGGAACATTAAGCTGCCCGTCCTGCCCATCCGTGAGCCATGTTTCTGTAATTGCTATAATATCCCAGTCCCATGTTCCTAACCATGCCCTGAGTTCATCAGTCTTTCCTGTTAGGCCTCTTGCAATGAAATAAATGTAGTATAATTTATCTCATTCTCTGCTTTGTTCCTGCCAGCCAGTCAGGCAACATCCGGGGAGCAGGAAAGTCGACATTTCCAGCATAAGCTCTTTATCAGGAATGGGGGGTGGAAAGGGGCTGAAAGGTAAATAAAAGGATGGGGATGGAACTGGGTGGAAGGTTGCTGGGAATGCGATAGGGAGATAGAGATGACGATGATAGAAATGATGGAAGCTTGTACAATTACAGCATTTAAAGACATCTGGATGGGTACGTGAATAGGAAGAGTTTAGAGGGATAGGGGCCAAGTGCTGGCAAATGAGACTAGATTAATTTAGGATATCTAGTCAGCATGGACAAATTGGACCGAAGGGTCTGTTTCCGTGCTCTACATCTCTATGACTCTATGAACCCTGCTCCCATGCATCCACACCTCACTCAATTACTGAGGCCAGCTGCTTCACTCCAACTTCTTGAGTGTAACGTAACATTGCGGTACCGTCTCTTTGAGCAGTGACTAGTGTGGCATTACTGAAGCTGCCAAGCTGCCAGCCCTCTGATTAGGATGGTGGCCAGTGGGAAAACACTGCTCATGTTTTCCCACTGATCGTTGATCGTTGATTGTTTGTGGGCGGCACGGTGGCACAGTGGTTAGCACTGCTTAGGGGTATGGGTGGGTTGCGCTTCGGCGGGTCGGTGTGGACTTGTTGGGCCGAAGGGCCTGTTTCCACACTGTAACGTAATCTAATCTAAAAAGTAATCTAAAAAAATAATCAATGCTAGCTTCCATTTTGGCTCTGACAGCAGACTCGATAATCAGGAGTAGAATTCAGCCCAGACGTTTAATGTTTCTGAATTATCATTACTTGTCATTTTTTCTGATTAACTGATTTTTTTTGGGAGGGGGTCGGTATCGCTTATAGCAAACTAATTGCCTAATATGTTAGTAGCATTTTAATAATACAGAACAGGAGCACTGCTGAAAAATGGCACCTTTAATTGACTGCTTCCATCTTGCACGTATCAGAATAATTTGCATGAATATCAATAAAGGGAAAATCAATATAAATGTTGTAGTTTTGTCACCTTGCCTGTTTGGCAATGTCCTGTAACTGTAACGCTGTGTCCATTAACTTTCTACACCCCAGTCCAACACCGGCATCTCCAAATCATGAATGTAAATGTTGCTTTTTTTTTACTTGGTTATCTTGCAAATTGTCCTGATGAGTACAAAACAAAACGTTTCAACAAAATATGTTCCTTTTTCAGCAACATTCATCATATTTACTCCATTTGTAAACCCAGAACATCATGAGTAGATTTCCTGACAGGTTAAATAATTAGTAGCATATCTGATGGCAGTTGATAACTTGAAACAAAACTCAATGGAAAATGGCTGCAGACTGAATTCACTCTCGGGGTACAACTGTGTTTAAGTATTTGAATAATCTAATGTTACGTTTCCACAATCTCACTCATTATCCAAGCAAAGGAATTTGTAGAAACATTGCTTATTCAATAATGACCTTCTGGCTGACTTCTTCACAAACCTTTTGCTTCTGTTAGCTCTTGGCTGTTTTTTGATGTTTAAATGTTCAGTAAGCTCAGGGAGTATTGGTCATTCTGCATTGGAAATGGTTAAAGAATTTTTATAGCAAGAAAACATTTTCTCAATAGTGAACAGGCGATGAAAAAGAAATCTGATCCTTTTTACACATGACTTATTTTAGTTACATAATCTTCAACACGTTTTGCTAATGATGAATGCAACACATTTAACCACAACCTTCTGGAAATGCCCTCCAGCCTACGTCAACTTTCATTTGTGACTCACAGGATTTAGACAATAAATACAGATGTTGAATAATGTGGATCAGACATAGACTGCAACAATATACAAGAGTAAGAAGATAAAGTATATTGTACAAGGAAATCACAATGAACAGCAAGGTTACTCTCATCACTCTTACTCTCTTTGTACTTTATGTGGCTGCCACACAAGGTAAGAAATGAATAAGCTCTAGAATTGAATGTTATTTATTCAGAACCTAGAATTAAATTTGAATCCGCTCGCAAACAAAATTTACCCTGAAATTCTTGTTTTGGAATTACTATTGTAATTATCCATGCATTTTCCACGATACATTGAAATGGAGGCACGTAGAAATTTACAGTGATCTGCATGTTTAATTCAATTTTTTAGAGAAAGTTCAATGGAAAGTGATAATGAAAAGGATGTTTTCATGTCATTGGGATATGGATCTAACTAGCTAAGCCAGCATTAATTGCCCATTCTATATTGGCCATTCTACATGTCCCTCAAGAATGTGACAGCGAGTTGCCTTCTTGAATCACCATAGCTCTTAGAGTGATGGAACACCTTTTCTAAATTAACTGTCAAGAGCAGAAAGTTAGAAATTAAATTTCAGTACAAATAAGAAGGTACACCTCTGAAAAAGAAAATTCAACTCTGTTTTCAGAACTAATCCTTTGTATATTTTGATTTTGTAGCTGCATCCATTGGAAGAACAGGAATGAACCTGCGCTGTCAGTGTATCAAAACATCTTCAAACTTCATCCATCCACAGTTCATGGAGAATATTGAAATCATTCCGAGTGGGCCCCACTGTGAAAACGTGGAGATTATGTAAGTGTTTACAATGGAATATTTATGAATCTTACTTATTTTAGAAATTACATTTAATTATTGTTTTAATAAAATATAGTCAAAATAGATGAAACAACATGCAAATAGTACAAAATAGCATCGCTTAAAATGCTACAAGATTGTCACTTCTTTTAGGTGTCTGGGTCTTTAACATTTAGAGTTTTAACTCCTCACTTTATTTATTACTGGGAAAGAAATAACTTGAAATGGTCACTTGTAAAATTTCCTTTTGACTCAAACAGAATGCAATTTGCCCATAGCGATGCAATTTACTTAAAGAAACCCAGAGAACTTGGAGACTCAAATGTTAAGCAATTTCACATTATGTTAGGCATGTTGCTGAGCTTATCCACCTTTGCAATTGAGTAGCATGGAACCAGGGTGCAACCTTCTGGTGAGTAAATAAAACTCACCTACCTATTTTGGCTTAGAGTTATCAGCCCCCCACACCCTCTCCGGCCTATCACCCTCACCTTAACCTCCTTCCACCTATCGCATTCCCAACTCCCCTCCCCCAAGTCCCTCCTCCCTACCTTTTATCTTAGCCTGCTTGGCACACCCTCCTCATTCCTGAAGAAGGGCTTATGCCCGGAACGTCGATTCTCCTGTTCCTTGGATGCTGCCTGACCTGCTGCGCTTTTCCAGCAACACATTTTCAGCACTAAAAAGACTCCACTTGGCTTTCTTCCCCATGGGCAATAGCCATTTATTGATCATCTGATATTTGTCAGAGCATGGATTTTAACCCTTGCTCAGAGAACTGCACTATTGGGAGCCCCACTGATTGGTTTGAGAGCAATGTAACTTAAAATGAAACGTCTGAATCCATTGCCACCAGTTTCCTGGACACAAGCATAAAAATGTACCATAATCTATCTTTTCAGGACATTGAAACTAATTTTACGCTTTTTTGCAAGCTTGGGAACAGGTAGATCAATGTTATTTCGCAAGCTACAGTTCATAGTTTTAGCATCAATGTCTTAACTCTCTGAAACCTAATCAAAGTGGGCACCAAATATATTAGCAATGTTTTTATTCACAGCTCCTCCCAGCCACTGTCATTCACTGGTATGGAGCTTGTTCTTCCACTGTTTGGAAGGTGCCTGCTTTAACCAGGATACAGGATCCGTATTGCAACATGACAACCATCCTGATGTCACTGGTTTCAAGTCCAAACCATAGCACAGAATTTATTATCAACGGCTTAATCCATGTTCCCAAAAAACACCGTTACCCAAACAAGTATAGCCAGGGTTTTATGATCCAACAAGATGCCGACTTACAGAGTTGGTGCCAATTTTTCCAGTTATTCACAATCTCACATCACAGATTGATCATGGATTTCACATTGGGTCTGCTGTCAAGTGCGCACCATCCCCAAACCAGGAAGATGTTAAAATAGAATTAAGAATTTCAATAGCATTGTATTGAGAATGTTTGTTTTACCCATGTTCTGATCGTGGACAGCCAATTTGAAACGTATGTATCTTTCACTCCTTTAGTGTCACTCTTCAAAGCAGTGATCGGGTTTGTCTGAATCCCAAATCCCCCTGGGTGAACAAAGTTATTAACAGAATAATGAGTCGGTAAGTTTCTACTCCTGTATAGGTCAAGGAATGGGCAGGGGAAAGCCTTTCCACTGTGGTTCTAGTTAGAGCAGTAATAAGTCCTTAGTGTACGGCATATAGTGCAAACTCTTTTGAATCATCACTTGCACCTTGCAGAAAGATCAGAATATCCAAGATTTTACGATAGAAAGGATATTAAGGAAAATTCAGTGATCCACAGTTTGCTCTTGGATCCATATTGGAAGATATTTAATAGGAAGGGTAGGAGTTCAGGGAAAAACACTATTGCGCTGCCTCTCCTAACTGCTTGAGTGCAGTTGCTGACAGGGGCATGGGATTGCAGCATTTAGGCAGTGTTTTAATGCCTAAAGACCAGATATCCACCAAGAGGACCTCAAAACTACCAGATCTTTATTGACCACAAGCTATACTACAATTGTTTTATTATTTTTCATATATCCCACAGTTCCAAGAAGACTACTGAAGATCAATGAAGATAACGTCACTTCACAATGCTGACAAATACCATTCCAAGGAGTCTGTCGAACTTAAGACTTCATATTTGCTTACCATCTTGTTCAGATTTTCCAAGATCACAACAGCCAGTGTTTGTACAACTGAGTGAAGTCAGCATTCAATATTTATGTATTTATTTATTTAACAATTTTTGCACTTGAGAATGAAACTGATTTTTCTGTTTGTTTTGTACCATTGTATCTGATTGACAGAATCTTGTAGACTGTAAATTATTTGGACATGTGATTTCCATGTGATAAATAGCAGCATTTGTTGCATAAATAATTATATTGACAAATTGATGGTAGATTGTCATTTGGCAGAACTACATCAGTTTCTCAGGTTGCACTGTACTATTATCAGTGGAAAATTAAGTTTACAACATTCCTTGGTTATCATATTCTTTCACATTTGTGGTCACATTAAGATGTTGCAGGGCACAGTCATGTAGAGGGAATTTATTTATCACTGTGATCTATTGTCAGGATTGTGATTCTGAGCAGCTCAATTATTAATTACAAACCACCATTTTAATTTATACACTTCAATATTTATGAGCACTCAATTTCCTATTAAACTATTTTACTTATATCTATTATGTGCAGAGAATAAATCTTAATGTTATCAAAACTGGATTTTCCCTGATCAATTTAAATTTTTTGAATGTATTACACTGCTTGGAGTTTTTAATTTAATCAAGAAATAAATTATTTCATTTATTTAATGTTTAAAATGTGCAATGTCTTACTTTCTAAAAAATTGACTTTATCATAAACAATTATTAAAATATTTTGAAGTTGGGTGAAAAACAAGAATATGAATTTACTGCATAATAATGATTGCCACCCTCTACAGATTATTTGGATTGTCAGGGATTCATTTTCCAAGTTTTGTTGCAAGTAAATTGTGGGAGAATACTGGAAATAGATATTGTGGTTTGAACATAGTATCTGTAATTTGCGACTTGCTTAGTTGAATTGAAAGGGCTTTTCAATGTTTGAAGACTTTGTATGTAGCATTAACAGTCTCGGGCACCAAACTCTCTCTCTCTCTGTCTCTCTCCCCCTCTCTCTCTCTCTCTCCCTCTCTCTCTCTCTCCCTCTCTCTCCCTCCCTCTCTCCCAGCTCGGCGAACAGAACCACAACAACAAGCACCCGAGTTACAAATCCCCTCTCTCTCTCTCTCTCTCTCTCCCCCTCTCTCCCTCTCTCTCTCCCTCTCTCTCTCTCTCCTTTTCACCTCCAATCTCTGCTGCTTCAGTCTATTCTTTCATCTTTGTGTTAATACTCTCTTTGTTGCCTCCTCTTTGCTGTCCAGCTAAATTGTAATGAGCAGCATATTACTGCTGCAGGTCATCCTGATTCTTGTCCATAGCTCCACCCTGATGTAAATGAATATATCTCCAAAATATTCAACATAACCTCGCACCAAAAGTTCATAAAGTCACAAGTTATCGGAGCAGAGTTAAGCCATTCAACCCATTGAGTCTACTACACCATTCGATCATGGCTGATATGCTCCTTTCTTCTCCTCCCTTCTCTCCATATCCCTTCAACCCATTACCAATTAAAAATCTGTCTAACTCCTTCTTAAGTTTACTCACTGTCCCAGCATCCACCACACTTTAGGGTAGCAATTCCACAGGTTCTCAACCCTCTGGGAGAAGTGGTTTCTCCTCAACCCTATTTTAGATGTGCTCCCCTTTATCCTAAGTCTATCACCTCTCATCCTGGAAACCTCCACAAGAGGAAGCATCCATTCCATGTCTGTTTTATCCACACATTTATCATCTTGAACACCTCCATTTGATCTCCACACATTCTTCTAAATTCCAAAGAATATAGGCCTAAACTCTTCAATCTTTCTTCATACAACAAACCCCTCATCTCTGGGATCAATCTAGTGAACCTCGTCCGAACTGCCTCCAATGCCACCACATCTTTCCTCAAAGAAGAGGATCAAAACTGTGTACAATACTCCAGGTGCGGTCTCACCAATGCCTTGTATAGTTGCAACAATACTTCCTTACCTTTATATTCTATGCCTTCAGCTATAAAAGCTGTTGTGCCTGCCACACAGTGTGTTTGAACTCTTATATCTAGTGAAAGAACTGTGAGTTAACTCTTAATAATAGTAAAACAATAATATGCATTTATTTGACATGATGAATATTAGAACAACAAATACACTATGAACTAACAATAAACACTACAAATCTATCATATGCCTTAACTTAACTCTGGATGATGATATACCACCACATTGGCGGTGGTTATTCTAGAGTTACCATGCTGAATGTGGTTTTGTGGTGATTCTTATACTCCAAAGTCTTTGTGCTCTGTTAGGAGGGTCTTAAGTATCTTCTAATGGATTGATTAAGTTTGATCACCCTGATCGATCTGACCCAACCAGGTGTTGGCACGCTGATGGCATGGTGGTTCTTAAGTGTCCATTACTGGAGGTGCTGGGTGCACATGGCCTCCTCCAAATAAGGGTGTGAGGTGCCTCCATGTCTGTAGCACACCTCGATGTTTCTAATTGTCCTTTTCAGTTGTCCCATTCAAACCAAAATTCAGGTGTGTATTGTAGGGTCTGCAGCTACCAGGTGCGTTTACAAACTGTCACAAAGCTGGTCCTTTTTTCTCAAAGTTACTGCGTCCTTGATTTTTTTTCAAGTGGGGCCATAAAACAGCTCAGGCTCGGAAACAGCTGAGTTGGTGCAGAGATTAATGGTTTATTGGGGCCCTTTTTGTTTACCCCTAAACCTCAGGCCAAAGGCTTTCATGCTTTAGAAGTAACTTGTATAATGAAAGGGGAGTGGCCAGTCCTGGAAGCTGAGGTTTGTTTGGTTCAGTTACAGCAGGGGATGTGTGAAACAAGCTGCTGGACTTCTCTCATTCCTTGCAAACTGTAAGCCTTTTGTTTGATTTTACCTTTTGTGCTAAGAGATGTGTGTATTGGGACTGTTGCATGTATTTTCGGAACAGCATCATTACGTCAGGTTTGGATAGGATAAGTTATCGGGTATTCTTTTTTTCTGTACTTTGTGTTTCATTCTGTAATTTTGTAAATACATTTTGTTTGTTTAAAACTTAGCAATTGACCCAGCTAATTTACACCAGGAATATCCACAGTACACCTAGCTAAACAAATAGTAAAGTTACGGTATGGGCTACCTGCTTAAAAATGTTTTGAGGTTCTTGGCCTATTCCATTACAAGCCTAGATTCTGCAGGATCTGGATTAGCACAGTCACTTTGGTCAAGGCTGCTTCCAATATCCCAGCCTGCTTTAATGACTGTCCATCTTTTGTAACTCCATGATAAGGTCATTACTTTCCATCATAAGTTCATTATTTTGAGTGCCCTGTCGGGTCACGGTCCCTCCTTTTGATCCTGTATGTGATGCGTGATGGGTTACATAATAAAAAAAAAGCTCTTGTGCGGTGACTACACAATCATCCAAGTTCAAGCAAAGCATAATATATACTTAAACCAATATACGCTTAGAGAGAGCATATGAGAATCGAGCAAACATCATAAACTAAATAAATAAGGAGAACTGAGCAAATACAAGACAGATTCATAACGAAAGATACAATTACCAAACAATGTTATAAAGTCATAATAAAAAAAGTCATTAACACTATTCATATATGATGATAACTATGATTTGTTAGGCCTAATCAAATATTTGTAAGGTCTCAATAAGTTCAGGGAGACTGTAAGTGGATTGAGGTCTCCAAATTCAGTTTGTTTGACAGCTTATTTTTCCACCGGGCAAATTTAACAGTGAGGATGGTGAGGCATACCAAGGAAACCAGAAGAAGCAACACAGACACAAGGCAAACCGAGGGATGGATTTGTATGTTGGAGCCCCAGTCCCGTAACTCCACCCACCAAGTCATTACTTAAACCTCCTTTATCTGTTTGGTACTGTGGGACTGCTGTATTACCTTCCACTTGGACTGTGGCCAAGTGGTCTCGAGTCTGGTGTAACTCTCCCCTGGTTGGGGCTGGAGACCATTGTCGCACCTCTCCAGAAATTCCCCCAGTGTTTGCCAGAGTTCCTCACTCAGATTGAATTCCACCCTCTCTCTTCTGTGTATTCTGAATATCAACATTAGGCCTATCCTGGCAGGTATATGTGGCTTACTACTGAAGGTGGTCTTGGTGATATTACATTGGGCCATCCCATACAGCCCCATACTGCCCCATACTGCCCCATACTGCCCCATACTGTCCCATTCTGATATTGCCCCATACTGATACTGTCCCATACTGTCCCATAATGTCCCATACTGATACTGTCCCATATTGTCCCATTCTGATACTGTCCCATACTGATACTGTCCCACACTGATACTTTCCCATAATGTCCCATTCTGATATTGTCCCATACTGATACTGTCCCATACTGTCCCATAATGTCCCGTACTGATACTGTCCCATATTGTCCCATTCTGATACTGTCCCATACTGATACTGTCCCACACTGTCCCACACTGATACTTTCCCATAATGTCCCATTCTGATACTGTCCCATACTGATACTGTCCCACACTGTCCCACACTGATACTGTCCCATAATGTCCCATTCTGATACTGTCCCATACTGATACTGTCCCATACTGATACTGTCCCATACTGTCCCATACTGATACTGTCCCATTCTGACACTGTCCCATACTGATACTGTCCCATACTGCCCCATACTGATACTGTCCCATACTGATACTGTCCCATACTGCCCCATACTGATACTGTCCCATATTGATACTGCTCCATATTGTCCCATTCTGATACTGTCCCACACTGATATTGTCCCATACTGATACTGTCCCATACTGATACTGTCCCATACTGTCCCATACTGATACTGTCCCATATTGATACTGTCCCATACTGCCCGATACTGATACTGTCCCATACTGATACTGTTCCACACTGATATTGTCCCATATACTGATACTGTCCCATACTGATACTGTCCCATATTGATACTGCTCCATACTGTCCCATTCTGATACTGTCCCACACTGATATTATCCCATACTGATACTGTCCCATACTGCCCGATACTGATACTGTCCCATACTGATACTGTCCCATACTGCCCCATACTGTCCCAGACAGATACTGTCCCATACTGATACTGTCCCATACTGATACTGCCCCATACTGTCCGATACTGATACTGTCCCATACTGATACTGTCCCATACTGCCCATACAGTCCCTTATTGATACTATCCCATACTCTCCTGTACTGTCCCATACTACCACATACTGATACTGTCCCATACTGTCCCTTACTGATACTGTCCAATACTGATGTCCCATACTGTCCCATACTGACACTGCCCCACACTGTCCCATACTGATACTGTCCCATACTGATACTGTCCCATACTGTCCCTTACTGATACTGTCCAATACTTATGTCCCACACTGTCCCATACTGACACTGCCCCACACTGTCCCATACTGATACTGTCCCATACTGATACTGTCCCATACTGTCACATACTGTCCCATACTGATAGTGTCCCATACTGTCCCATACTGATACTGTCACATACTGTCCCATACTATCCCATATTGATACTGTCCCATACTGATAGTGTCCCATACTGTCCCATACTGATACTGTCACATACTGTCCCATACTGTCCCATACTGACACTGCCCCACACTGTCCCATACTGATACTGTCCTATACTGGCCCATACTGTCCCACACTGATACAGTCCCATACTGCCCCATACTGATACTACCCATACTGACCCATACTGATACTCTCCCATACTGACACTGTCCCATACTGTCCCATGCTGTCGCATACTGATACTGTCCCATACACCCCATACTGATGCTGTCCCATACTGATACTATCCCATACTGTCCCATACTGACACTGTCCCATACTGATACTGTGCCATACTGTCCCATACTGATACTGTCCCATACTGTCCCATACTGATACTGTCCCACACTGTCCCATACTGCCCCATACTGATACTGTCCCATACTGATACTGCCCCATACTGATACTGGCCCATACTGATACTGTCCCATACTGTCCAATACTGTCCCATACTGATACTGTCCATACTGTCCCATACTGATACTGTCCCATACGCCCCATACTGATACTGTCCCATACTGATACTATCCCATACTGTCCCATACTGTCCCATACTGACACTGTCCCATACTGATACTGTGCCATACTGGCCCATACTGATACTGTCCCATTCTAATAGTGTCCCTTACTGTCCCATACTGATACTGTCCCACACTATCCCATACTGCCCCATACTGATACTGCCCCATACTGATACTGTCCCATACTACCCCATACTGATACTGTCCCATACTGATACTGTCCCATACTGTCCCATACTGATACTGCCCCATACTGATACTGGCCCATACAGATACTGTCCCATACTGTCCAATACTGATACTTTCCTATACTGATACTGTGCCATACTGTCCCATACTGATACTATCCCATACTAATATTGCCCCATACTGTCCAATACTGTCCCACACTGATACTGTCCCATACAGATACTGTCCCATATGGCCCCATACTGATACTGATACTGTCTCATACTGTCCCAGAATGATTCTGCCCCATACTGTCTCATACTGTCCCATACTGATACTGCTCCATTCTGTCCCATACTGATACTTACCCATACTGATACAGTCTCATACTGTCCTATACTGATACTGTCCCATTCTGTCCCATACTGATACTGTCCCATACTGATACTGTCCCAATCTGACTCATGCTGATACTGTCCCATATTGATACTGCCCCATACTGTCCCATACTGATACTGTTGCATACTGATACTGCCCCATACTGATACTGGCCCAGACTGATACTGTCCCATACTGCCCCATAATGAATCTGTCCCATACTGTGCCATACTGATACTATCCCACACTGATATTGTCCCGTACTGCCCCATACTGAATCTGTCCCATACTGCCCCATACTGATACTGTCCCATACTGTCCCATACCGTTCCATACTACTCCATACTGATACTGTCCCACACTGATACTGTCCCATACTGTCCCATACTGATACTGCCCCATACTGATACTGCCCCATACTGATACTGTCCCATACTGAAAATGTCCCATAATGTCCCGTACTGTCCCACACTGATACTGTCCCATACCGTTCCATACTACTCCATGCTGATACTGTCCCATACTGATACTATCCCATACTGAAACTGTCCCATACTGTCCCACACTGATACTGTCCCATACTGTCCCATACTGCCCCATACGAATACTGTCCCATACCGTTCCATAGTACTCCATACTGAAACTGTCCCACACTGAAACTGTCCCATAATGTCCCATACTGCCCCATACTGATATTGTCCTATACCGTTCCATACTACTCCTTACTGATACTGTCCCACACTGAAACTGTCCCATACTGTCCCATACTGTCCAATACTGATACTGTCCCATACCGTTCCATACTACTCCATACTGATACTGTCCCACACTGATACTGTCCCATACTGCTCCATACTGATACTGTCCCATACTGATACTGTCCCATACTGTTCCATACTACTCCATACTGATACTGTCCCATACTGCACCATACTGATACTGTCCCATACTGATACTGTCCCATACTGACTCTGCCCCCATACTAATACTGTCCCATACTGATACTGTCCCATATTGACTCTGACTCATACTGTCCCATTCTGATACTGTCTCATACTGAGTCAAGCGTGTGGTGCTGGAAAAGCACAGCAGGTCAGGCAGCTTCCGAGGAGCAGGAGAATCAATGTTTCGGGCATAAGCCTTTCATCAGGAATTCCTGATGTCCAAAGTGTCGATTCTCCTGCTGTTCGGATGCTGCCTGACCTGCTGTGCTTTTCCAGCACCACACTCTCGATCTCCAGCATCTGCAGTCCTCACATTCTCCTGATAATTTGAGGTGTTTCTTTCTCTTAAATAAATGTGCTATCTATTCATCACTGATGCAGGATGGAACCTGTTTCTGTCTAACCTGTTCAAGATTTCCCCTCAACTGTTCCATTATCTACTGTCCATATGTGCGGCACAGGGTTCGGTTCTGTGTCTGACATTATCTTCCGATTTCCTTTTTATTATCTGGTTTATTGTTTTGGCAAGTCCTTCCAGCGTAGCAACCATATGGTAACTGGCTTAATTTCCCATTAGTTCCCATTCCGCATCCTGCTAACTATTTTCATTAATTGTGTCCAAGGTCTGTTTTACTTGTCAGGCCAGACTTCTAAACTTATTGTCCAGATCGGCCAAAGCAAGGGCGTTAATAGGTGATATGCCTGCCCCATATACTGCCGCTAAGTCATTCAGTATTTCCTTTTTATTTCGTCTCTGTCTTATGGTTTTGGTTTTCCTGTTGTCGGTCCCTGTCTCTTATCCCAATAATCTATGGATCAAGTGGAGGTATAGTGTTTTGACTTAGAAACAGCACTATTCTGATAGTTGAGTTCCTGCTAAATACACCACCACAGGCACCAACTTGTGATGGATGTTATCATATAAGGTTTTCCCACTTGGCCTTAAAACTAGTCCGTTTTGTGGTGGCTTCAGGATAAATGAGTTGGGGTGTCTCTGCAGCTGGTTTCAGGCCGTTCCTAATTTCGTACAGAACGAACTTCCCTTCCATGGGTTTCCCGAGGCATCACTGCCTGAGTTCCAATCCCTTTTCTGGGCCACTTGCTAAGCATCCTATCTTGGGACACTCATTGTTTGAGAATCGACACCAATCGCCTTTGATTTCTACGCTCAGGTAACAGTCACCTGAGCTTCCATTTACTTTTTTGTATACTGCTCGCTGATTGTTGCATCCAAAATTATCCTCTTATTGGGATCTACCCACAACACACCAGCCTCACATTCACCAGCATCCATTAGATCAAACCATAAACATCCTGGGTACATGTACCCAGATTTATTAAATGTCTCATGCGCATGGTTCCCGATGACAATGATGATCCTGACGAGGTATATCTTGAACGTATCTTGCGTAGGCTTGGTTATCCTGGGGAGAGATCAAGGTTGCTTTTATTGGTATCCAAATTTAATAGATGAATAGTTGTGACTAACATAATGCCTCTGATGCATTTGCCCTAACCCTCCCTCACCTTTTTTCAAACGCAAATAACAAAAAAACCCATAGTAATGGGAACTCCATGTGGAATGTTAAGTCAGGTCTAGAGGCCTGGTAAGCTCCAACCTCAGTTTCTAGTGATAGGGGTTAGAGTGGTTGAAATGACCCAATCGTGAAGTGGTCAGGGAAGACTGAAATGAGGTGGTCTTGACGGCCAATGATATAAGATAAGTGAGGAGGGGTAAGGCGAGGCGGTCAGCATGACCGATGATTTAAGTATGAGTGAAGATGTAGATAATCTCCAGAAACCAACAATTCAAATATCAGTGAAAATGAAAACAACGGCAAGAGACCAATGCTTTTCATCATTTATATAAATGATTTGGATGTGAACATAGGAGGTATAGTTAGTAGGTTTGCAGATAACACCAAAATTGAAGGAGTAGTGGACAGCGAAGGTTACCTCAGAGTACAATGGGATCTTGATCAGATGGGCCAATGGGTTAAGAAGAGGCAGATGGAGTTTAATTTAGATAAATGCGAGGTGCTGCATTTTGGAAACGCAAATCAGAGCAGGAGTTATACACTTAATGGGAATGTCCTAGGGAGTGTTGCTGGACAAAGAGACCTTGGAGTGCAGGTTCATAGTTCCTTGAAAGTGGAGTCTCAGGTAGATAGGATAGTGAAGAAGGTTTTTGCTATGCTTTCCTTTATTGGACAGAGCATTGAATATAGGAGTTGGGAGGTCATGTTGCAGCTATGCATAACATTGGTTAGGCCACTTTTGGAATATTGCATGCATTTCTGGTCTCCCTCCTTTTAGAAGGATGTTGTAAAACTTGAAAGGACTCAGAAAAGATTTAGAGTCATAGAGTCATAGGGATGTACAGCATGGAAACAGACCCTTCAGTGCAACCCATCCATGCCAACCAGATACTTAGAAGGATGTTGCCAGCGTTGGACGGTTTCAGCTATACTGAGAGGCTAAATAAGCTGGAGCTGTTTTCCCTGGATTGTCAGAGGTTGAGGTTGTAAACCTTATAGAGGTTTACAAAATCATGTGGGACATGGATAGGATAAATAGACAAAGTCTTTTCCCTGGGGTGGGTGAGTCCAGAACATAGGCTTTGGGCGAGAGGTAAAAGCTTAGAAAGAGACGTAAGGGGCAATTTTTTCACACGGAGGATGGTGCGTGTATGGAATGAACTGCCAGAGGAAGTGGTGGAGGCTGGTACAATTACAACATTTGAAAGGCATCTGGATGGGTATATGAATAGGAAGGGTTTGGAGGGATATGGGCTGGGTGCTGGCAAATGGGACTAGATTAGATTAGGTTGGACCGAAGGTTCTGTTTCCATGCTGTAAGTCTGTATGATTCTATGACTCTAAGTGAAGATGAAGATAATCACAAGAGATCAATGATTTAAATATAAATGAAAATGAGCAGGAAACTGAAGGATTATAAACTGCTTAATCTCATCAGCAGGTACCGGAATAAGAGTTGGGAGATGTGTGAGATGCTTGTGAGTTGGACCATCAGAAACAGTTGTACCTTACCTTGGGTAGCCGTCAGAAGCTGTCTCATCACCTGGATTAGTGAATGAGTGCATGTTTCAAATAGGCACCAAACAGAGAGTCATCAGTGTGTTCTGAATCCTCTGTCTCTCAGGGTGTGGCCATATTGAATCCTCCCAGTTCCCATGTTCTGGTCTGGTCATTGCCTCTAGTGGTGACACCCGGAATTACTGTTTGGCGGTCGGAGTTAGTCAGTTCCTCCATAGTCTGTACTAGCTTGTTCCTAATGTCATGTGTCCATGGAGTGGGGTGCCATTAGTGGTGTCAGTTATAGTGAGTCAGGAATGCTCAGTTTGCCTGTTTGTCAGAGGTTATCAGGGATTCAGGTGATGTCTGTGTGATTAGTGAATTGTGAGTCATTCCAATCTGTCAGAGCGTCTCCTGTTGGGTCACTTAAAATGGCTGGGGGGGTCCCGTGGACGTGGAAGTCTCTGTTTGTAGCAGTGATGGAATTGCATCACTTTCACTCTTGGGGACAGTCTGAGAAAGTGTCATGGGATCTCCTTGGTCCTGTAATTTGTTTTGGAACAGTACCATCCACCACACATATACTAAGGTAGTGAGAGTGGCTGTGCTGTGTGATAGAGGCTTTTAACTGGTTTACGTGGTACCAGCCAGTTTTTGTCTGTGGTTAGTAGAATCTTGTAGACCAAGGGGCTCGCTTTATCCACCATCATGTGGGGATCTGAATCTTTAGGGGGAAGAAAGAGATAGGGATGGCATGGTGGCTCAATGGCTAGCACTGCTAAGGTAGCCGTCAGAAGCTGCCTTTTGGTCCCTAACCAGACAGCTGCCTCTAACTGAGTGACCTCGATATACTCGGGGAGCTGCTGCACCACTTTCTCCTGGATCAAGGCAGTGAGGGCAGGTTGAGACTGAACAGGTTGATCGACCCTTTCATGGACTGGCCTGTCATCAAGGTATGGCAGGGGGATGGTGGGGGGTATACCCTGTAGAACAGGAGATGGTGCTGTGTACCATCATTAGGACAAACAGAAATACTGTGTCCCAGATTGTTCTCCTGCACCTTCTTCCTAATAATTCGTTTTTGGGTGTATTTCACCTTGACCATGATCCCACTGGATTGGGGGGGTGGTGTGCAATGTAGAATTGCTGCTTGATATTAAACACAGTCATCACATTCTGCCTGACTCGACTGGTGAAGGGGTTCCCTGATCTAACTCGATACTGCAGGGTAGACCCCATCTTGTGTACACCTGTTGTGTTAGGATCAGTTTGGTTGCTCTGGCTATATTTGCCCGATCAGGAAAAGCCTCAACCCATTTTGTAAAAGTGTCTCTGATGACAAGGATGTAGGTGTATTCATTTGTACATGGTAGCAGACGATCTATATAGTCAATGAGTGTAGTGCTGGAAAAGCACAGCTGGTCAGGCAGCATCTGAGCAGCAGAGGAGACAACGTTTCGATCATAAGCTCTTCATCAGGAATGAGGGGCTGGTCCAAGGGGCCTGATGAAGGGCTTATGTTCGAAACATCGACTTTCCTGCTCCTCGGATGCTGCCTGACCTGCTGTGCTTTTCCAACACCACACTCTTTGACTTTGACCTCCAGCATCTGCAGTGCTCACTTTCTCCTGGGGATCTATATAGTCAATTTGTAGATTTGTCCAGGGCTCTTCCCCTGATCAGGTGTGCCTCAGTTCTCCCTTTCAGTTGTATCTGTCTGGATTACTTTGGGCACCAGACAGTTCCCGATATAAAGTGTGCCACATTGCTGTGTAACACAGTTCTTTTAGGTCGTTCTGTAGTGGCCTCTATGCCCTGGTGCCCATGCCCATCATGGTACTGATATATAATTTGGTTCCTGTCTTGAGTCGGGCCTACATAGATTCCTGCTTTTAGAACTAACTGGTCCCGTACTTGTAGAGAATCCTAACAACTACAACAGGCATCTGGATAAATGCCTCCTACAATTTATTTGAAGGAATCATCGCGGTGTTGTGCTTGCCTAAGGCCCTCTATGTTTGTCTGACTGAGGCCTGCTCACTTATGGGAAGCTGCCAGAATTCTCCACCATGAGCCCCTCATTTCACTAAGTCGTCTGCTCTGCGGTTACCTTCGGGGGATGTTTTATAGTGGCTTCTAACTTTATTTATGCTGCTGGTGGCCTGCAGTACATCCTTTAATAAGGGGGGGGGGGTGATGGTAGGGGTTTGCCATCAGCAGAAATAAAACCTCTGGCTTCCCAGATTGGTAAGGATTCAGTGAGGCTGTTACACACACACATACTGCCCGAAGATATATCTGTGGGTGAAGGGAACAGATCGAGGTGACTGGCTACCGAGGCTACAGCAGCCTGGGCACTCAGATGGCTGGGTAATATTAAGGCTAGTTCAACTAGTGGCTGTGCTTAAGTGTTGGCCGCGTATACCCCACAGCCGGTGATCCGACAGCCATCCTCTACAGTGGAGGACCATCTACATCAAATCTAACGGCTGTGTCTGCCTGGTTTATCCTCATGTCTCACCCCTGACTGTTCTTCCTGCTGTTGAGGTATAAAAGGGTCAACGGGGTGTTTAGTGGCTAATGATATGGCAATCATGTGGGTCTCCTCCATCATTCATGTTATCAGCTAGGAAGGTGGGCACCTTGGTACATCTGAACGTGATGTCCTGACCTTGAAACAGTAAAGTCCATCATGCGGCTCGAAACTGGTTCACTAAGACATCTTTGATTTGGCTGTTCAGCAGGAGCTGGACTGGGGGGAATGAGAGGGGAGGGGGGATTGTCCAGTCAGTATGCTCAGTGGGATTAACCAATGATATAGTCAGGATACTGGACTGCCCTAAAGACTGCCAGGAGGTGTCCTTCACACACGGAAAACCCTTGCTCCAGGGGCTGTAGGACCCTGGAGGTGTAGGCCACTGGGCCTGGCCTAGTGTGCAGCTCTTGCAGTAGAACAGCAGCTATCATCTGGTCTGTGGCTGCAAGTTCCAAAGCGTGCAGTAAGTCAGGGTCTGGTGCAATTAAGGCAAATGTTGTTGCAATGGCGCGTTTTAAATTAATTCCTGCCTCAGTGTGTTAAGATGTCCAATTCCAGGCAGCATTCTCTTTCAGCAACTCTGAGAGTGAGGCTGCTTTGGTCGCAAACCCATCGATGTGGTTCCTGAAGTATCCCACTAAACCTAGGAAAGATTGGAGTGCACTAACATTGCTAGAGAGTGGAGTTCGTTGTATGGTTTCTGTTTGGTTTTGGTCTATCTCCCTTTTCCCATGGGTGACCATCGTTCCCAAGTATGTAACTCTAGGCTGTAGAATTTGCATTTTTATTGGATTTATTTTGCATCCTAGCCTGTGTAACAGATACAGTAATTCATCCAGGAGCTGGATAAGCTCCTCCTTTGTTTCTGTTTGTGGAAGTGGGTCATCTGCATATTGGGTAAGGCAGTCAGGCCGGGAAACCCTTTCTCATCCCTTGGGTAATAGCCTATGAAAATTTGAGGATGATTTATGAAACCTTGGATGTAGACAAGTCCAGGTATACTGTTGTTCCTGGAAAGTAAATGTGAATTTCTGCGGCAGGACCAATTCAAGTGTATATTCCAGAAACCATTGCTGATGTCATGTCCTGTGAAGTATTTCAATTGTGGAGCTTGCTTCATTATTGCGGCCAGGATGGTGGCTACTGTTGGTGCAGTGAGGGGGGTGATTTTATTGAGTTCTTGATAATCAACGGTTAAACACCATGAACCATCTGGTTTCCTGACCGGCTAAATTGGAGCATTATTAGTGAAGACTACAGGGCTCAGCACTCCTTGCTAATACAGATTGTCAATCACCTTAGCCACCTCCCCCTCTGCCTGTCTGGGGAAACTGTATTGTCTTTGTGGTTTCGGGTCGGGCCCCTTGATTATCACCTCTCCCAGGATACACCCACAGTCTTGTTTATGCTGGGTGTTTTCAAATGCCTCTCTTATAGCTGGATCCTTGGTCATTGTCAGAGGATTAAACCAAAATACCCCTACTGTGCTATCCAATTAGCATCATGGCCTGTTAAATTGATGATTTGGAGGTGCCAGTGTTGGACTGGAGTGTACAAAGTTAAAAATCACACAACACCAGTTTATAGTCCAACAGGTTTATTTGGAAGCACTAGCTTTCAGAGCATTGCTCCTTCATCAGGTGGTTGTGGAGATTAAGATTATAAAACACAGAATTTATAACAAAGGTTTACAGTGCGATGTAACTGAAATTTTCTATTGAAAAAGACCTGGATTGTTTGTTAAGTCTCTCATCTTTTAGAATGACCGTTTTGGTTTCAGTTCTTTCATATGTAAATGACAAAACTTTTTTTAAGAGTTACATTCTCAAGTGACCTTTAACAATTGGTGTCATGTTGGCCCAGACAATGTATTGAAGGTGTGAGCTCCCCGTGTGAGACTGTCTGTCCCACAATGGTCAGACTGATTCTCTTCTAAAAAAGGGATTTACAGAATCTTACATGGATTCTGAGTTTTTGAGCAAAATATAATTCTGCAAGCAAATGGCAAAAGCAGTCCGGTGATCCCCCTTCATTTGCCTGCACTTTTATAACCGGTTTGCAGGGTCTCCCTTATTATAGCCAATTGCAGTCAGGATCACCGTTTTCATATCAGCCAAGACTCCATCCCCTATATTTAGTGGGACTGGGATTGTGGACAGTCCAGACTGGCTTAAACACATTACAATGTGTTTCACCTGCTCTTTCTCATCCAGCCCATATAAAACTTTCTGCTGCCTGACCTCTCAAAGAACGTAAATGGGACAGCTCAAATTCGGGAATCTTCTTCACGATCTCTGCTAACTATGCCACCGTAAATGGGGGGATGTCTGTGATTGCTGGGGTTTGGTGTCCCTGACCCGTCTCTCAGTAGTGATCAGATTCATCATGACAGGGGATGTCTCCAGGGGCCCCGAAAGGAGTTGACTCCTCTGGGGAGGGTTAGGGTGGACACCAATTCTCCATGCTCCTGGCATACCACTGGGCGTCTTCCCTGAGCTCATCCCAGTCCATTGCTTGTTTTTCTCCTTCCTCTCTAGCCTCTTCAATATGCACTTATTATTCCATTGCGGACTGAGAGCTGCGCTTTTAATTTCTCAATCTCCTGCAGGAGCTAGGTGTGGTCTGCAGTTCCCAGCTGTTTCACTCGGTCTGCCTGGTGCAGTACTTTTACTGCAGCTTGTAAATCCACACATTTGCTCTTTAATTTCCTTACTTCCCTATCAGCTGCCTCTTTCTCTAGCACTGTGTGCTGAGTATCCTGATATGTTCGTTCATATTGGGACTGGAATTGGCCATGTGCAGCAGGTTTGCCTGATTCCTCTGGCCCTGAGTCGCGTTTTCCAACTCTAACTCTGCGATCTCCCTTTTTGCATCCTTTAGTTTCTTACAGACATTTTTAATTCCTGCTCTGTTTCTAGCAACTGCCCAAAACAGCATATTTGCGCTGTGACCGTCTCATGTTTGGAAGCCCAGTTCGCTTGAGTTCTCCGAAAACCCTCTCAATATTTCTGCCTGAGGAACCTGGTCCTGTTTCATTGTTACAACAAGTCTGCCCACATAGGCCCCTTTATCTTATTGATATACTGCCTCAGGTTTGTTTCCCATTTAGGACAATCCTCTACTCCACCACCTTTCTCTGTCATTTGCAACTAAACCACGGGGTATAGGGGCTGGGGGTACAGCTTTCACTATGTTCTGGTCCAAATCCCACTGGGCCTCTATAGAATTTCAGTGCTTTCTCCTACCAATTCCCCTCCCACCACCTCCCCACCCACCCACCCCATCTGTCTCTCTCTCCCTCCCTCTCTCTCTCTCTCTCTCACACACACACGCACACACACGTGGATGTACCTACTAGAGAAGGTGCAAAACTTGATCTACTCTTGGGAAATAAGGCAGGGCAGGTGACTGAGGTGTCAGTGGGGCAGCACTTTGGGGCCAGCGAGCATAATTCTATTAGTTTTAAAATAATGATGGATCTAAAAGTTAAAGTTCTAACTTAAAGGAAGGCCAATTTTAACGGTATTAGGCAAGAACTTTTAAAAATTGATTGGGGGTGAATGTTTGCAGATAAAGGGATGGCTGATAAATGGGATCCCTTCAAAAATGAGAAAACGAGAGTCCAGAGACAGTACATTCCTGTCAGGGCGAAAGGCAAGGCTGGTAGGTATAGGGAATGCTGGATGACTAACAGGGTTGGCAAATAGGATTGAGAAAAATCCAAAGGGATTTTATAAAAACACTAAAGACAAAAGGGTAGCTAGGAGGAGAATAGGACCCCTCAAAGATCAGCAAGGCTATCTATGTCTAGAACCACAGGAGATGGGGGAGATGCTAAATGAGTATTTTGCATCAGTGTTTACTATGGAGAAGGACATGGAAAATATAGAGAGTGAGGAATTAGATGGTGACATCTTGAAAAATGTCCATATTATACAGGAGGAGGTGCTGGATGTCTTGAAATGGTTAAAGGTGGATAAATCCCCAGGACCTTATCAGGTGTACCCTAGAACTCTATGGGAAACTAGGGAAGTGATTGCTGGGCCTCTTGCTGAGATATTTGAATCATCGATATCGCAAGTGAGGTGCCAGAAGACTGGAGGTTGGCAAACGTGGTGCCACTATTTAAGAAGGGTGGTAAGGACAAACCAGGGAACTGTAGACCAGTGAGCCTTAAGTCGGTGGTGGGCAAGTTGTTGGAGGGAAGGGCTTTTGCCCTGATGAAGGGCTTTTGTCCGAAACATCGATTTTCCTGCTCCTCAGATGCTGCCTGAGCTGCTGTGCTTTTCCAGCACCACTCTAATCTAGACTCTGGTTTCCAGCATGTGCAGTCCTTGTTTTTACCAAGTTGTTGGAGAGAATCCTGAGGGACAGGATTTACATGTATTTGGAAAGAGAAGACTGATTAGGGATTGTCAACGTGGCTTTGTGCATGGAACGTTATGTCTCACAAACGTGATTGAGTTTTTTGAAGACCTGGAGAGTCAGAGGCTGAGGGGTGACCTTGTAGAGGTTTATGAAGGGCATGGATAGGGTAAATAGACAGGATCTTTTCCCTGGGGTGGGGGAGTCCTAAACTAGAAGGCATAGGTTTAGGGTGAGGGGGAAAGATTTAAATAGGACCTTAACAGGCAACATTTTCATTCAAAGGATTGTGCGTGTATGGAATGAGCTGCCAGAGGAAGTGGTAGAGGCTGGTACAATTACAGCATTTAAAAGGCATCTGGATGGGCATATGAATAGGAAGGGTTTGGAGGGATATGGGCCAATGCTGGCAAATGGGACTAGATTAGTTTAGGATATCTGGTCGGCATGGACGATTTGGAGCTAAGGGTCTGTTTCCATGCTGTATATTTCTATGATTCTATCACTTGTCTGTCCTCAATCCTAATATATTGCTTAGTACCTTTTCCTTATAGATGTTGATTGTTCTAAGTTCTATCTTATCGATTGCCTCTGACACGCCTGTCCCAACAAGAGTGGTACTACTGTTCTCTACTGTGAAAATGAGGCATAGTATTGATTTAGCATCTCTGCCAGCTCAGTGTTCCCCATTATTAACTCTCTGGTTTCATCTTCCTAGGGACCAACATTCCCATTAGTGACTGTCTTCCTTTTTATATACCTATGGAAGCTTTTGCTGTTCCTCTTTGATATTTCATGCTAGTTTTCTTTCATAATTTACCTCAGGTCTTTTTGTTAATTTTTTTAGTATTCCTTTGTTTATGTTTGAAAGTTTCCCAATCTTCCAGCCTGCCACTGGCCTTAGTTTTTGACTTTATGTTATCCTTGACCTCCTTGTTTGGCCATGGGTATGTTTTTTACCTCCCTTACAATCTTTCTATCTCACTGTTAATAAATACCTTCCCAGGTAAGAAAGTGACCATGCGTACTGAGTGTACATTGTCGTGTTTGATCCAGTTTCTGAACCGCTGCTGTGCTTGTACCTTGCTTTTGTTGGTTCACCCATGAATCCCTGAATGTGCTGTGAAATCTGGAAGTCAGTGAAAATATTGCTCCAGATATATTAATAGGCGTCCCACCTCTCTATAAAGGGATTGTATCCAAGCAACATAATGCTCCAGCTAACCTTGAAGGTTGAGGCAGGCAGCTTCTCAACATAATGGTGTTTTTGCCAGTTTTAAGCACTCAGCTGCATCCTGTAGTCGCCCAGATCAAGATGCCTCTCAATTGCCTTATTGTTGTGATGCAAAACGAACATCTCTGAATAAGTGACATCCTTTTTGAAAATATTAGGCATGTTAGGACACGCCCTTATGCCAAGTGGATTGAATTCAACTGTAGTTACTTTAACCAATCTGTTTGCTCTATTATGGTGCAGCGTAGTGTCCCTACACCTAGACTGAGAAGCCTGGGTTCAAGTCCCACCTGTTCTAGAGCTGTGTAATGATGTCTCTGAGCAGGCTAACATATGTTTTTAAAAAAAGTCAAACTGTTAGAGTGCTTGTGGCACAGTTGTAGTGTCCCTGCCTCTAGACCAGAGGGGGTGGGTTCAAGTCCCATCTGGCCCAGAGGTGTCCAAACAGACTGACTAAGTTGCTTTTAACCAATTTCAAAAGCAAAACCAGCAGTTGCTGGAAAAGCTCAGCAGGTCTGGCAGTATTCATAGTTAACATTTCTGGTCCAGAATGTTCTGAGGAAGTGTCACTGGACATGCAATGCTAACTCTGATTTCTCTCTACAGATGCTGCCAGACCTGTTGATCATTTCCAGCAATTTCTGTTTTTGTTTCACATACTTCCAATGTAGTCTAACACAATATTGATCCATTCATTTCATTGATTAGGTTCTGCATGTCCCTATTACATTTTGTTGAACTTCTGTAAAGTACATGGACTGCTTAATACCAGACTTACCCTTTCAATATTTTAAAGAATGCTTGGATTTACCCTTTCTGGTTTATATTGAATGGCTTAATTTATTTGCATTACAATTCATCTGCTACAGTTTTGTCCATTCATTTACTCTTTCAATGTCCCTTTGTAATTTTATGTACCCAACTACCCAACTTACTTTTCCACCATTGGACTGGGGTGTAAAAGGTTGCAAATCGCACCTGCTTTCGGAGCGCTGCTCGTTCATCAGGTGGTTCACCCGATGAACAAGCAGGGCTCCAAAAGCTAGTGCTTCCAATTAAACCTGTTGGACTATAACCTGGTGTTGTGCGATTTTTAACTTTGTACTTTACCACCAATATTTGTGCCTTCAGCAAATTGAATTGGCTATATTGTTATCTCAATCCTGAGCAAATGTCATGAACAGTCCAGGCTCCAACATAGTTCTCTATCTCCCATTTCCTCATTTGAATTTACAATATTACCCATCAGCTTTTAAATGGACACATTGCCTTGACTACCTTTTCTCTTTTAATACAAGTGTAAATATCTTGCGTTAACCTTTATATTCCTTTGATCATCTCTTGTTGAAGCACTTATTGCTTTTTGTTGTTCTTTGCTTTTCATCTCAACCCTATTAGTCCTTTACATTATTCCCTGCAGTTTTATATGCTTTTAGTTTCCTTTTATTTCCCATCTGTTTTTTGAGCTTTGCCTGCCTGTTTTTTATTCACAAGTAGATCTCCTACCTTTGAGAGGGCCTGTATTAAGTGTGGTTTTTTTAGCATTCCCAACTACTCACCTATAATTTCATTCAACAACAGTTTTGACCAGTTTGCTGTGGTTTAATTATCCACCTTTCTTCTGTTCTGACAGTGTCATGCTACTGTGTTCTAACAAAGCTCAGCACAAGCTCAAAGAACAACACCTCATCTTTTGACTGAACACTTCACGGTCTTCTGAACTCAATATTGAATTAAATAATTTTAGATCATAATTTCTGCCAAATATTTTGTTTGTGCTCCTTTGTTGGTCTGGTTTATTAATCTCTTTTCTTTTCATTCTGATAGCAATTATTCAACCATTCACACATCCTCTAGATACGTCTTTTTTAACATATCCCGTTACCACCCCCTTGGGACTTGCCCTGTGTAATGTCATCTAATTGAACCTGCCCTCCACCCTGTTACATGTCTTCATTTTTAATTTTTTTTCCCACCTTCCTACTTTCACTTCTTCAAAACTATTAGATTTTTAAATTTCCCACTTCTGACAAAAGGCTGCAGATCTGACATGTTTAACTCCATTTCTCTCTCCACGTATTCTGCCAAACCGTTGAATATTTTCAGTATTTACTGCTTAATATCTGATTTCCAACATTTACAGCAATTTAATTTTATCTTCCTGTGATCAGTCATTATCTCAGCCCATTAATGTTAATCAAACCAAAATGTGAAATCCCCATAACTATGCTAAATTTCTCCATTTCAAAACTAACATTGAATTCGATCATATTACGATCGCTATGAAGTAAATGTCCCTCCAGAATATTTGAGAATACGTCTTTACCCATCCTAAAGTAATTCACAAATTCTTTCTAAATATCATAATCTAACAAGTATATTGATGCCATTTGAAATATTTCCAACAGTTTATCATCAGCAGATAGCAAAATTCTTGACTATATTCAGTCAGGAAACAATGTCCTTTTGTTTGCAAGATTTCCAGTTGGAACACAACCGTCCTAGTCTTCATGTCATCTGAACATTTGGGTGGCTCGGTGGTTAGCACTGTTGCCTCACAGCCCCAGGGACCCAGGTTTAATTCCTGCCTCAGGTGACTCTCAGTGTGGAGTTTGCATATTCTCCTTGTGTCTGCGTGGGTTTTCTCCCTCAATCCAAAGATTTGCAGGTCAGGTGAACTGGCCATGCTAAATTGCCCATAGTGTTCAGGGGTGTGTAGGTTAGGTGCATTAGTCACAAGTAAATGTAGAGTAGTAGGGGAATGGGTCTGGGTGGGTTACTCTTCGGTGGGTCAGAGTGGACTTGTTGGGCTGAAGGGCCTGTTTCCACACTGTAGGGATTCTATTCTATCTCAAGATTTTCATTTGTTTGCCTAATATATAATTTGGGATCCAATTGATTATAAATTTATTTTATCACTTTTTGAACCTGATTTAAGTAGAAATCTTCATAATCAACTTTGAGATTAATTGTTTTTACTCATTTTTGTTAATCTTCATAATAATGTCCCAATTTTCCTGAAGTGCTGGAATCATAGTCATAGAGTCATACAGCATGGAAACATACCCATTGGTCCATTAGTGCACACTCACCATATTCCCAAACTAAACGAATCCACCTGCCTGCGCTTGGTACATATCCCTCCAAACCTTACCTATTCATGAACCTGTCTTTTAAACGTTGTAACTGTACCTGCATCCACCACTTTCTCTGACAGTTCATTCCACACATGAACCATGTGTAAAAACGTTTCTCCACATCTTTCCCCTAAAAAAACTCACCTAAAAAATATGCCCCCTAATTTTGAACTCCCCAAACTCTATAATTCGGATAATGGAAGCTATACAAGAATACATTTTACAGCTGGGAATTGTCCACACCACTAAATTCATTCACAGGACCTCCATAAAACTGCTTTGCATCATTTCATTCCTTTCGCATGTTGAAGTTTAAATGGTAATTGTCTCCATAATTAGATCCAATCTGCACTCAGGCATGTGTGCAGGAGAACACCTAGTGTATCTTCATAACTGTGCAGAAGATTGGCAAGTATAAAAGTTCTTGCATGATTGTTTCTTAAATTAATCTCTTTATGGAATCTACCCTGTTATCATTGATTTGCCATCCAAGTTGTCAAAAATAATGTTTACTTTTTAGAGCATTCTTAAAGAATTAGATATGTCTGGGGATCTTGAGAAGATATAACAGATTAATTTGGCAGATTTCCACTAGTTACATTATGAATAATAATTCAAAACCTCTCATGCTTAACATTCATAGCTTCCTACCATTTCTAGACCCATTTCTAGGCTGAACACTATCGCACCAGACAACTATGAAGACAGAATACAATTCGATGTTATAAGAAAACTAATTAACTTCATCAAGAGTGACTTGAAATTCTGCCTACCACAATGAGAACTAACACAGTACTTGACTTGCAATTTTCTGATAATACTGTGGACTGTCTAAATATGTTTATGGTGCAGGACTGTTCAAACTACAAAAACCTGGGAACACTATGTATGACAATGCTATTAGCAAGGGCCAGCAGTACGGTGACTATTCTTTCCACTCAGAAAGGTAGCACACAGAAAACCACAGTGGACGTTCAAAAGGTAAGAGAACAATTTCTTAAAATGAAGTTAGTCGAAGTAAAGAACTTGCGCAGTGAAAAATATCAATCTGGAAAGGTCAGTTGTCTCTTGCTTGTGAAAATCACAGAAGGCTGAATTCCATCAAAGAAGTTGCCAGATTTAATTCTCCAAAGTAGCTCTTTAAAAGAATTTGGATAATTTTACTGTGATATTTCAGTAAAACTAAATTCACACCAAACATCTCCACTTTAAAATGTATGAAGCTAATTTTCAAATATGTTCTCCTCAATTGTTGGCAGTTTCATTTTATGGGGCAAATTTTTAAGTTGAAATGAACACTCATTAACTAACAATCTAGAATTTGCATACAATGGAAGCCTGAAATAGAACAGGAAAGTTTGGAAATATTCAACTGGCATACAGCATCTGTTGAAAGAAAAGCAGTTAATGGTTCAGGCTCTTTAAATTGCTCTGACGACTCAAATCGTTATCTCTGATTTCTCTCCACAGATGCTGCCAGATCTGCTGAGTTTTTCCAGTAATTTCCATTTTTGTGCTCAGGATTTAAACACGTTGGGGTGAGTGGGAGAGAGGGACCAGGGCAATAGTGAGGAAAAAGATCTGACTGAGACTAGTACTGTTGGGAAAAGGGGCAAGTCAAACGGTCAGGGCAGGCAGGAACAAAGCAGAGAACGAGATAGGAGTGACAAATTAAACTGTGCTTATTTCAATGTAAGGCAGGTGAACTCAGGGCATGGTTGGGCACATGGGACTGGGATTTCAGAGCAATCACAGAGACTTAGTTTAGGGATGGACAGGACTGCAGCTTAATGTTCCAGGGTTTGGATGCTACAGGAAGGATAAAAAGGGGAGCAAGAGAGGAGCGGGAGTGGTATTTTTGATTCAGGACAACATTACGGCTGTACTTAGGGAGGTTAATTCCTGGGAATACACCCAGGGAAGTAATTTGGATGGAACTGAAAAATTCGAAAGGGATGATCATCTTATTTGGGGTTATACTATAGACCCTAATAGACAGCAGTAAAGTGAGAAAAACATTTGTAAGGAGATCTCAGTTATCTGGAAGAATAAAAGGGTGGTTATGGTAGGGGATTTTAATTTTCAAAGCATTGACCGGGGCTGCCATAGTGTTAAGGGCTTGGATGGAGAGGAATTTGTTAAGTGTGCACAAGAAAATTTTCTGATTCAGTATGTGGATGTACCTGCTAGAAAAGGAGCAAAACTTGACCTACTCTTGGGAAATAAGGCAGGGCAGGTGACTGAGGTGTCAGTGGGGGAGCACTTTGGGGCCAGTGAGCATAATTCTATTAGTTTCAAAATACTAATGGAAAAGGATCTAAAAGTTGAAGTTCTAATTTGGAGGAAGGCCTATTTTGACTGCATCAAGCAAGAACTTTCAAAAGTTGATTGGGGTTGAATGTTCGCAGATAAAGAGATAGCTGGAAAATGGGAACCTTCAAAAATGAGGTAATGAGAGTCCAGAGACAGTATATTCCTGTCAGGGTGAAAGGCAAGGCTAGTAGTTGTAGGGAATGCTTGATGATTACAGAAATTGAAGTTTTGGTCAAGAATAAGAAGGAAGCATATGTCAGGTATAGACAGCAGAAATTAGGTGACTCCCTGTAAGAGTGTAAAAGCAGTAGAGGCACATTTAAGAGGGAAATTAGGAGACTATAATGGGGATATGACATAGCTTTGGCAAATAGTGTTATGGAGAATCCAAAGGGATCCTACAAATACATACAGGACAAAAGGGCAGCTGAGGAGAAAATACGGCCCCTTAAAGATCAGCAAGACTGCCTATGTGTGGAACCACAGGAGATAGGGGAGACACTAAATGGAGTCACAGAGTGATAGAGATGTACAGCATGGAAACAAACTCTTCAGTCCAATTCATCCAGACCGACCACATATCAGAAACCAATCCAGTGCTATTTGCCAGCACCTGGCCCACATGCCTCGAAACCCTTCCTATTCATGTACCCATCCAGATGCCTTTTAAACATTGCAATTGTACCAGCCTCCACCACTTCCTCTGGCAGCTCATTCCATACACGCACCATCCTCTGCATGAAACAGTTGCCCCTTAGTTCTCTTTTAAATCTTTCTTCTCTCACCTTAAACCTATGCCCTCTAGGTCTCCCAACCCTGGGAAAAGACCTTGTCTATTTATCCTATCTATGCCCCTTATGATTTTATAAACGTCTATAAGGTCACCCGTGAGCCTCCGACGCTCCAGGGAAAACAGCCCCAGTCTGTTCAGCCTCTCCCTGTAGCTCAAACTCTCCAACCCTGGCAATGTCCTTGTAAATCTTTTCTGAACTCTTTTAAGTTTCACAACATCCTTTCAATATCAGGGAGACCAGAACTGCACACAATATTTGCAACAGTATTTAGATTAGATTACAGTGTGGAAACAGGCCCTTCGGCCCAACAAGTCCACACCGCCCCGCCGAAGCGAAACCCACCCATACCCCTACATTTACCCCTTACCTAACACTACGGGCAATTTAGTATGGCCAATTCACCTGACCCTGCACATCTTTGTGATGTGGGAGGAAACCGGAGCACCCGGAGGAAACCCACGCAGACACGGGGAGAACGTGCAAACTCCACACAGTCAGTCGCCTGAGTCGGGAATTGAACCCGGGTCTCTGGCGCTGTGAGGCAGCAGTGCTAACCACTGTGCCACCGTGCCGCCCTCCATTTACTGTGGAGATAATGTGGAAGGTAGAGATTTTATGGAGAAAAATGATTATATTACAGAGGAGAAGGTGCTGGATATTTCAAAATTCAAAAATTCAAAAAGGTAGATAATTCCCTGGGACCTGATCGAGTGTACCGTAGAACTCTGTGGGAAGCTAGGGAAGTGAAGGCTAAGATATTTGTAACATTGATAGCCATAAATGTGGTGCTGGAAGACTGGACATTGGTTAATGTGATGCCACTGTTTAAGAAAGGCAGTAAGGAAAAGCCAGGCAACTATAGACCGGTGAGCCTGATATTGATGGTGGACAAGTTGTTGGAGGGAATCCTGATGGACAGGATTCACATGAATTTAGAAAGGCAAGGACTGATTAGGGATAGTCAACATGGCTTTGTGCTTGGGAAATCATGTCTCACAAACTTGATTGATTTTCTTAAAGAAGTACCGAAGAGGACTGATGAGGGCAGAGTGGTGGACGTGATCTATATGGACTTCAGTAAGGCATTCAACAAGATTCCTCATGGCAGACTGATTAGCAAGGGTAGATCAAATGGACTATAGGGAGAACTAGCCAAATGGATTCAGAACTGGCTTGAAGGTAGAAGACAGAGGGTGGTGTTGGAGGGTTATTTTTCAGACTGGAGGCCTGTGGCCAGTGGATTGATGCTGGGTCCACTGCATTTTGTCATTTATATAAATGATTTGGATGTGAACATAGTAGATTTGCAGATGACACCAAAATTGGAGGTGCAGTGGACAGCAAAGAAGGTTACCTCAGCGTACAACAGGATTTTGATCAGATGGGTCAATGGGTCGAGGAGTGGCAGATGGAGTTTAATTTAAATAAATGTGAGGTGCTGCATTTCGGAAAGGCAAGTCAGAGCAGGACCTATACACTTAATGGTAAGGTCCTGGGGAGTGTTGCTGAACAAAGAGACCTTGGAATGCAGATTCATTGCTCCTTGAAAGTGGAGTCACAGGTAGATAAGGATAGTGAAGAAGGTGTTTGGTATGCTTTCCTTTATTGGTCAGAGCATTGAGTACAGGAGTTGAGAGGTCATGTTGCGACTGTACAGGACATTGGTTCAGCTACTTTCGGAATATTGTGTACAGTTCTGGTCTCCCTCCTATTAGATGGATGTTATTAAACTTGAAAGGCTTCAGAAAAGATTTACAAGGATGTTGCCAGAGTTGGAGAGTTTGAGCTATAGGAGAGGTTGTATAGACTAAGGCTGTTCTCCCTAGAGTGTCAGAGGCTGAGGGGAGGCCTTATAGAGGTGTAAAAGACCAAGATGAGAATGGACAGAATAAATAGACAAGGTTGTTTCCCTGATGAAGGAGCGTCGCTCCGAAAGCTCGTGTGTTTCCAATTAAACCTGTTGGACTATAACCTGGTGTTGTATGATTTTTAACATTGTTTCCCTGGGGTGAGCGAGTCCAAAACTAGAGGGCATAGGTTTAAGGTGAGAGGAGAAAGATTTAAAGGGACTTAAGAGACAACCTTTTTCATGCAGACAATAGTGTGTGTATACAACAAACTGCCCGAGTAAGTAGTGGAGACTGGTACAATTACAACATTTAAAAGGCATCAGGGTGGGTATATGAACAGGAAGGATTTAGAGGGATGTAGGCCAAATGCTGGCAAATAGGACCAGACTAATTTAGAATATCTGGACGGCATGGATGAGTTGGACTGAAGGGTCTGTTTCTATGCTGAATAACTCTGTGACTGTATTGGATTTGGGAAGACTTCCTTAATTGCTCTTAGGTCTGGCCAAAGCAGCCATCCACAGGTTCAGGGAGTTCACATTCAAACCTGACATTTGGATCCAGTGCCTGCCTCTTTTTGCTGGTTGTTCCCGGACTGAGAGGATGCAGTTCAGGTCTCACTCAACCAATCAACATTCTCCCTCAACCGATCAGCATTCTCACTCAACCAATCAACATTCTCCCTCAACCGATCAGCATTCTCACTCAACCAATCAACATTCTCCCTCAACCGATCAACATTCTCCCTCAACTGATCAGCATTCTCCCTCAACCAATCAACATTCTCCCTCAACCAATCAGCATTCTCCCTCAACCAATCAACATTCTCCCTCAACCAATCAGCATTCTCCCTCAACTGATCAGCATTCTCGCTCAACCAATCAACATTCTCCCTCGACCAATCAGCATTCTCTCAACTGATCAGCATTAGAGAGACTAGAATATTTTGTTCACGTGTAATCACATTTTAATTTATGTTTATTCTGCTTAACTGATCTTTTTGGTTTTTTGTTTGTGTCTCTTCAAAAATGGGACACTAGTCAATTCATTGATGATACGATGCATCTATATTGGAAATAAATAAATAAATAGAGGTAACTTTCAAGATTTTGTCATAAAATCATAGAATCCCTCCAGTGTAGAAGCAGGCCATTCGGCCCATTGAGTCCGCATTAACCCTCCGAAGAACATCCCGCCCAGACTCACCTCCTTTATCCTATCTCTGTAACCTTGTATTTCCCACGGCTAATCCACCTAGCCTGGACATTCCTGTAAGCTATGAACAATTTAGTATGGTAAATCCACGTAGCCTGCACATGTTTGGACTCTGGGAGGAAGCTGGAGCACCACACAAGCAAGGGGAGAACGTGCAAACTCCACACAGACAGTCGCTTGAGGATGGAATTGAACCTGGGTCCCTTGCAGTGTAATCCACTTTAAAATGGATTAATAAGTACCAATCCATCACTTCCAAATTATACTTTTTCATATGAATTTAAATCTACTGATAAAAGATCTCTGAACTATTTATGGAAGAACATTTAAAACCTTTTTAGGAGGAAATAATACTATTGATCCATTAGCATTGGAGTAAACATTTACAAGTTCACACCTGTTCAGGGACTAAAAGCAAAATCCTGCAACCTTTCCATCATCTGTAGCATTTCTTTCAATGAGTAAGAGAACATGGTTACTGTTTAATTTTCTCTAATACTAGGGATAATTGTTGGTTGATTAATCTGATGCTGTATGATAACCGTGTGCAGTTTGTTGCCTGGATTTTGTCTCAGTTGGACAGTAGGACTTTCCTTATATACTTTGGAAAATGTTGATCCACGAGATATCCTACATCAATGTGAACAATTTGTCCTTACTTATTTTGTTTAGGTCAACTGTATTCCAACTATAGAATTTCATCTGTAAACTCTTCCAGGACTCTCTCAACCTTTAAAGTCTTTTTTAAAACTCAGCTATTTGTTCAAGCTTTTGGTGAACCTTCCCAAATATCACTTTTTAATCTCAGCATCCATTAGTAACTGATCACATTCTATTGAAAGACCTTGATATACTTTTCTATGCTCGAGGCATGATGTGTTGTAGGATCAATTTCAGAAATTTGAAAATTTCAATTAGTTTTCTTCTTGGCAATAAAAACAAAGATAAAATCTGACTACACATTTTGTATCAGAATTCTTACGACGTTACCTAATTATTTTAAGTCAGGGAAAAGCCCCCAAATAATAACCTTCTGTTAGTACAGAGGATATGCAAAATAACTTAGCAGCAGATGTTTGGCTATAAAGTTCTGCCATTTCCTGACTCTAGCCACAGATTTACTGCATTTAGACATAATGCTGTTTCCAAAACCTTTGCAATTCCCACAAGGGAATTCAGAGAAAAAAAACAATAAGAACGTTTTACAATATTTGTATAGATCAAAATAAGGACAGTCACCAACTGGGCCAAAGCCAAGCATGTGGTCTGAAATAAAAGATTGCCCGTGGGATATAAGCCTCGAAGACCCATCTATTTCCCATAGTTTCCAGTTTTAACCTATTCTTCACAACAGCAAGCACGTAAGAAGGACCTTGACAAGCAATGTCAAGGCACGCCATCTTTAGGTATTGCAATAAAAATTCAAATTATCTCACTGAAGTACGAATGTGGCATTTTAAGAATGTTTAGAGAGATCAGGCATTTCAAGTGTTGAGTGACATTAGTATTTCTCCAAAAGTTTGGTTATGAGACAGCACACCCACCTGGGACTTGCTGCTGACACCAGAACCAAAGTTGCACAATAAGTAATTGTGCGATTGCAAAGAAAATGCACAGTGCTGCTGTACATGTGAGGGGCGGAAAGGGTCCAGAAACACCACGACAAGACACTTGATAAGGCCCAATAACAGGAACGATGCAGGATTACCCTGTGCGTGATGGAGGTCATGCGGGCTCCAAGCAAAACCCATGCTGCTTATACATCTCTGTTACAGTAACACAGTGTCCAGTGCTAAATACTGCCTATGGATCTCTGTTAAAATAACACGGTGTCCAGCGCTAAATACTGCCTATGGATCTCTGTTACAGTAACATGGAGTCCAGCGCAAAATACTGCCTATACATTTCTGTTACAGTAGCAAGGTGTCCAGCGCTAAATCCTGCCTACGCATCTCTGTTACAATAACATGGTACCCAGCGCTAAACACTGCCTAGGCATCTCTGTTACAGTAACACGGTGTCCAGCACGAAATACTGCCTCGGCATCTCTGTTACAGTAACATAGAGTCCAGTGCTAAATACTGCCTTTGCATCTCTGTTACAGTAGCATGGAGTCCAGCGCTAAATACTGCCTTTGCATCTCTGTTACAGTAACATGGAGTCCAGTGCTAAATACTGCCTTTGCATCTCTGTTACAGTAACATGGTGTCCAGTACTAAATACTGCCTATGCATCTCTGTTACAGTAGCATGGAGTCCAGTGCTAAATACTGCCTTTGCATCTCTGTTACAGTAACACGGTGTCCAGCACGAAATACTGCCTCGGCATCTCTGTTACGGTAGTGTTGAGACCAGTGCTAAATACTGCCTAGGCATCTCTGTTACAGTAACACGGTGTCCAGCACGAAATACTGCCTCGGCATCTCTGTTACAGTAGTGTTGAGACCAGTGCTAAATACTGCCTACGCATCTCTGTTACAGTAACATAGAGTCCAGCGCTAAATACTGCCTATGCATCTCTGTTACAGTAGCATGGAGTCCAGTACTAAATACTGCCTATGTATCTCTGTTACAGTAACATGGTGTCCAGCGCTAAATACTGCCTATACATTTCTGTTACAGTAGCAAGATGCCCAGCGCTAAATCCTGCCTACGCATCTCTGTTACAATAACATGGTACCCAGCACTAAATACTGCCTAGGCATCTCTGTTACAGTAACATGGAGTCCAGTGCTAAATACTGCCTAGGCATCTCTGTTACAGTAACACGGTGTCCAGTGTTAAATACTGCCTATACACCTCTGTTACAGTAACACGGTGTCTAGTGCTAAATACTGCCTATGCATCTCTGTTACAGTAACATGGTGTCTAGTGCTAGATACTGCCTATACATCTCTGTTACAGTAACATTGTGTCCAGCGCTAAATACTGCCTATGCATCTCTGTTAAAATAACATGGAATCCAGTGCAAAATACTGCCTAAGCATCTCTGTTACAGTCGATTACTACAGTAGATACTGCTCCTCGGATGCTGCCTGAACTGCGGTGCTTTTGCAGCACCACTTTAATCAAGAGTCTGGTTTCCAGCATCTGCAGTCATTGCTTTTACCTCTCTGTTACAGTAGCATGGAGTCCAGTGCTAAATACTGCCAATGCATCTCTGATGCAGTAGCATGGAGTCCAGTGCTAAATACTGCCAATGCATCACTGTTACAGTAGCATGGAGTCCAGTGCGAAATGCTGCCAATGCATCTCTGTTCCAGTAGCATGTAACCCAGTGATAAATAGTGCCT
>NC_057741.1:3371110-3379720 GCF_004010195.1 Chiloscyllium plagiosum
TACTGCCGATGCATCTCTGTTACAGTAGCATGGTCTCCAGTGCTAAATACTGCCTATGTCTCTCTGTTACAGTAACATGGAGTCCAGTGATAAACACTGCCAATGCATTTCTGTTATGGTAGCATGGAGTCCAGTGCTAAATACTACCTACGCATCTCTGTGACAGTAGCATGGAGTTCAGTGCTAATAACTGTCAATGCATCTCTGCTACTGAAGCATGGTGTCCAGTGCTAAATATTGCCTATACACCTAAGTTACAATAACATTGGGTCAAGTGGTAAATACTGCCTACGCATCTCTGATACAGTCCCATGGCGTTCAGTGCTAAATACCGCCTATGCATCTCTGATACAGTCGCATGGCGTTCAGTGCTAAATACCGCCTATGCATCTCTGATACAGTCGCATGGCGTTCAGTGCTAAATACTGCGAATGCATTTCTGTTACAGTAGCATGGAGGCCAGTGCTAAATGCTGCCTATGCATCTCTGTTACAGTCGCATGAGGTGCAGTGCTAAATACTGTCAATGCATCTCTGCTGCTGAAGCATGGTGTCCAGTGCTAAATACTGCCTATGCATCTCTGTCACAGTAGCATGGAATCCAGTGCTAAATGTTGCCAAGCATCTCTGTCACAGTAGCATGGAGTCCAGTGCTAAATATTGCCGATACATCTCTGTTATAGTAGCATGGAATTCAATGCTAAATACTGCCTCTGCATCTCTGCTTCAGAAGCATGGTGTCCGGTGCGAAATACTGCCTATGCATCTCTGTTTCAGTAGCATGGAATCCAGTACTAAATACTGCCAATGCATGTCTGATACAGTAGCATGGAGTCCAGTGCTAAATACTGTCTTTCCACTTCAGTTACAGTAACATGGAATCCATTGCTAAATACTGCCTATACATCCCTGTTACAGTAGCATGGAATCCAATGCTAAATACTGCCAATGCATCTCTGTTACAGTAGCATGGAGTCCAGTGCTAAATACTTGTGGCTGCACAATCTGCAAGATGCATAGGGTTTTACAAGTACTAATTCAAGGCAGCCTGGACTTTTAAATAGGGGATGAATTCTGGGTGTAACAGGTATCTGATATCACTGGAAAATACCTTTTGAGGTGAAGGAAGCTAGAGTAATGGGGTACCAGGCCAGAAAGGAAACTGCTATGTTCTCAGATTCAGAACTGAGGGCCTTAGGGAGGAAAAATTGAGAGCGATCATCTTTCTGCAAGGAGCTATGTAGTCTTATAGAGATAAATTGCAAAGGCAGTAGAAGCTGATAGCCACAGATGTCAATGTCAGGAATCCTCCCCCGCCCAGGACTTGGATACACTGCTGGATAATGTTGAATAACCTCATTAACCTGGTCTCGCTCAAAAAAAATTATCTTCAAATAGCAACTCCTACCAGTTGCCAATGTACCTCATACACTTATCAACACATCAGAAATCCAACACTCAATCATCAACAATCACTAATTGGCCTTCCCCAAACCACCACAATAACCCCCACACTGTTTGGTCTTAGACTTCAAGATGTAATACCTGCTTGTAAAACCAGTACTGATTACAACAGCTGGTTGCACTGCTGGGACTACAGAGGAGCTGGCACCTCTCTGAGATGGGACCTCCACCCAATACAGAGAAATATTGGAAAGGTTGGCTGTACATAACCAGGACAGCAATGGGATGCATTTAGGATACTGAGAGAAGGATACAGAGGAAATTGAGGGATATTATCCATAAATTTTCATTGTTCCTCAGATCAGGGATTGCTACCAGAGGACTATAGCATTACAAATGTTACATCGTTATTCAGAAGAAATGTAAATACAACATCTTCAGGGCATTCAACTTTACAATAGAGTGAAAAGCTTCTTAAAGATGATATCAGGGACAAAATTAACAGTGAGTTAGACAAACGTGGCAGCATTAAGAACGGTCAACATAAAACTGTCAAAGGCAAATCATATTTAACTAACTTGATTGAATTTGGTTATGAGGTTAATGTGGTTGATGTGGTGTACTTGGATTTCTAAAAGGTGTTTCAGAAGGTACCACATCATAAATATGTTAAATAGTTGAAGCTCATAAAATAAATGGGATGGAGTAACATGGGAGACAAAGGTGACTGAGAAACAGGAAACAGAGAAGCAGTGAAGTGCTGTGTTTTTTAAACCGAAGGAAATTGCAAAAGGCTCTTTGCTTTTCTTGATACACATTAATGAGCTAGAACTTGGATGTATGGGGCACAGTTTCAAACTTCGTCATAATTAGAAGATTTGGAAATGACCTGAAATGTGAGGTGGATAGTTTTGTACATGGTAATGATTCTGAAAGAGTTAATGATGAAGCTGCATTAAGTTCCATCCAATCTGATGATGTTACACAGTCTTTGAGGAGAGAGAAAGCAGTCCAATTGGAGATAACCTTATCATTTCTCACTCCGGACAGTCTTAGTAATTATGCCTAACTAGTCAGTGCAACTTGTACCTATTTCATTCATACATTAAACTATACCTTGTTGTGTGAGACAAGCACCTCTTCTCACTAAGGCTCAACAGTGGTTTCTTTCCCTATGCTATTGCTGCTAATTAGATAGGCCCTTATTCTGAGCATATCAGGAAGACGGTAAAACTCTGTGGCACAATGGTTGTTCAGACACCACTGAAATTCTAAGTAAATCACCTGACCTGAAAGTTGAGTACAAGCTAGAGTAGAATGGGCAAAATGGAAAATATAGATCAGGCGGACGACTTTGCAGTTCCATTTTGGGTAAATGCTTGGAGGTTTGGCCATTCTCAGTATAGGAAAGCCAAGTAAAGGACACAGGGATTTGTAGATGCATCTGTGAGTGAAACAACTGAGAAATTGGGGAGAGGGGTTGAAAGTGTTAATTTATTGAGGGGAGAGGGTTACTATAAGCACCACCTGTTATGAATGTGTCATATGGACTTGTGACCAGAAAAGCTTATGATCTCCAAGAACTACATTTGGTCCTCCTCAAAGTCTTCATAACAATTTCTATTCTGTTAATGTAACCTGCTGCTTTCATGTAACAAATTAGATCATGTTAACTATAACAGGCTCTTCTAGTTAGACCAGGAAGTAATCTTCCTTGACCAGGCTAGGCCAAGTGTCCAAGCAAGTTGCTATGCTACTTTCGTCATGTATGGCACACCTCATACAATGCAGTGTGCTGACAATAGAGCCTTCTACAGAGATTAAAGCTAGATCCAGAACAGGACTAACAAACAAAGCCTTTCTTTTATTTTTCTTATGCAGCCGGGAGAAGCAGTGAACTCACAGGGAAGTCTGCGCCTCTGGTGTCCTCGGCTTCTCACCTTTCAAGAGCAGACTGTCATATGAACTAGGAGCAGGAGAAACCTCTGAAGTCTGCACTAAAATCCAATTATCTCATGATTGATTTGATAACTTCACATTCTCATCTATATCATATAACCTTTCACCCTTTTGCTTATCAAGAATTTATCTCACCTTCCCTTAGAAAATGGTCAAGAATCCTGTTTCCACCACCTTTTCAACATGAAATTGGAGGGACCTGATTTTTAAGCAGTAACCCCCTTGCTCTAGATTCTCTCACAAGAGAAAACATCCTCTCCACATTCACCCTGTCAAGACCCCCTTAGGATCTTGTATGTTTCAATCAAGTCACCTCTTTCTCTTCTAAATTCCAGCAGATCAAAGCCTTGCCTATTCAACCTTTCCTCATAACGCAATCCATCTACTCAAGTTATCAGAGTCATAGAGGTCTACTGCACAGTAGAAGGCCCTTCAGCCCAGCCAGGCTGAGCTGGTCAGAAACGACCACTTCCCTGTCTGTAACCTATTTTCCAACTATGGTCTTGAATACCTTGGCATCACACATGCATATCTAAATGCTTCTTAAATAGGGTGTCTACCTCTACCACCCCTACATGAAGTGAGATCCAGACTCCCACCATCCTCTGGGTGAATAACTCTTTCCTCACTTTCCATCTAACCCTTCTGACCCTCGCCTTAAAGCGATGCCCCATGATCATTGATCCCACCACCAAGGGGTAACATTTCTTCTCATTCACCCTATTAAGACCCCTAGGTATTAATCTAGTAAACCTTCTCTGAGAAGCTTCTGATATATTTACACCCTTCCTTCAACAAGGAGAACAATACTGTACATAGTACTCCAGATGTGGTCTCATTAAGGCCCTGTACAACTCAAATATAACTTCCCTACTTTTGTGTTCAGTTTTCCTCACTTTAAACAATAACATCCAAGTTCCTTGCCTAATTACTTGCTGTACTGGAACAACAATGTTTTGGAGCTCTGCAATTTCTCCCATTTAGATAATGATTCTTTTTACTCTCCCCGTCAAAATGGGCAATTTCACATTTTCCCACAATGTGCTCCACTTATTTAATCCCATTGTAGACTCCTTGAATCCTCTTCACAACTTATCTCCCTATCTATGTTTGTGCCGTCAGCAAATTTAATAACCAAATCTTTGGTCCCTTCAACCAAGTCATTTATATAAATTATAAAAGGTTGAGTCCCCATTACTGAGGCCCGTGGTGCACTACTCGTTACATCCTGCCAGCCTATACAAGACCCATTTGTTCTTACTCTGCTTCCTGTTCATCAACCAAACTTCTATCCAACCCAATAATGTTACCCCCTGCTCTGTAAGCTTTTATTTTTATCAATAATTTTGATGTGAGTTATTGTCAAATGCTTTCTGGAAATGTAAGTACATTTGATCCACAGTATATGCTTCCTCCTCAAGAAAGCTCCAATAAATTGGATAATCCTGATTTATCTTACATAGGACACTGCCAATTAACTTGAGTTTTTCTAAGTGGCCTCCTATAATGCCTTTAAAAATAAGGGGAGATGGTGCCATAGTGGCCATGCCACTTGACTGGTAATGCAGAACTCCTGCTTAATGGCCTGGGAACAAGGATTTGAATCTCACCGTCTCAGGTGTTTAAAAATTTGAAGCTAATTTAAAGAATTCTGAAATTAACAAAAATGACGAGCCCAGAGGTGGGGAACCTTTTCATGTTGGAAGGCCGCATTATGTTAGTTGTAATCTAATAAGGCCGCATCCTTGAAACTTCAATGATACATTAGTTTGTAAAAGTCTAACTACTATGTACTAACTAATTAAAAAAAATGAAAACAAATGTTAATTCTAAAGTTAACTAACCTTTTAATGACTTTGTTGTGACTGCTTTTTGTAGGAAAGCATTTGAATATTTGGTTGCAGCATGGAGCTCTGCAGTTTTAACTGATCCTCTAGATGGCTGACCTATTTGTAACCTTAAATCTACATTCCTGCAGATTAAAATAAAAATAATAAAGGACGAAAAAAAACATATGAATAAAAAATAAAAGATTTGTTCTGCAAAATTTGGATTCATTCAAAAGGCCACACATAATGGCCTAGAAGACTGCATGGGGCCTTAAGGCCACAGGTTCCCCACCCCTGGACTACCCTAATGGTGATCCTGTAACGACTATTGAATGTTGTAAAAATCTATCTGGTTCACTAATGTCTTTGTGTAAAGGAAGTCTGACGTCTTTGCCTGGCAAGATGTGCATATAACTTCAGACCTTTTGCAATATGATTGACTTTTAACTGCCCGCTGGGCACTGAGACATGGGCAATCTCATTGGCCTAGCCAGCAATGCCCACATTCCATTAGCAAAGGAAAAAACGTTTCTAACAGCTTCCAGGTGTTAAAATATCTTGCCTGTAGTTTTCTGTCTTCTCTCTCCTTTTTCTGAATATAGGAGAGAGATTGCAAAAATGCAATATAATGGAATCATTCAATCATAGGCATTCACAGCACAGAAAAAGACCCATTAGCCCATCGAGTCTGTGCAAGTCAAAAACAAGCACTTCACAGAATCTTCTCCAAGCTGCAGAATTTTGGAAAATTAAAGCCAACAAATCACCTATTTCACTGGCTACTTTGTAAAGACCCGAGGAAGGGGTCCATTATGACTTGGTCACTCGTGAGCCCACATCATAAACAACCAGCTCAGCACTATTTCCCTGAGCGCTATAATTCTCTTGGGTTCCTCCATTACATTCCCATATTTATAGCTAATTTTGAGGTGTTATTTGTCTCATGGCTAATGAAAATCGATGCCAAATACCTGTTCAATTCATTTGCCATCTACTTATTTTCCATTATTAATTCCCCACTCTCACTTACCATAGGACAAACACTCAGACATTAACTCATTTATTTCTTGAAAATATTTTTGGAAAATGTTTAGTTTTCTAGCTGATTTTCTATTATACTCTTATTTTACTATCATTATTCTTTTGGTGAAAAAAGACACCAAATCTTACATGTTTTTTGGCGAATTCAAAGTTGCGTCAAACTTTCTGAAAGGATTCTCACCACAAGGCCTACCAAAACTAAGTTACAGCCACAGAGTCACACAGCACGGAAACAGATCCTTCAGCTCAACCAGTCCATGCTGGTCATAATCCCAAAACTAAACTAGTCCCATCTGCCTGCACTTGGCCCATATCCCTCCAAGTATTTCCTACTCATGTACTTATCTAAATGTCTTTTAAATGTTGTAACTGTCCCCACATCTACACTCCCTCTGAAAGTTCATTCCACATACGAACCACTGCATGTAAACAAAAAAATGCCCCTCATATTTTCTTTAAATCTTCCTCCTCTCAGCTTTAAAATATGCCCCGTGGTCTTGAAATCCACTCCGAGGGGAAAAGACACCTACCATTCACCTTATCTATACTCCTCATGTATAAACCTCTAGAAGGTCACCTCTCTACCTCCTATGTTTCAGTGAAAAATGTCCCAGCCTATCCAGTCTCTTTTTATAACTCAAATCCTCCATTCCCAGCAATATCCTTGTGGTTGTTGTAAGTCTCTTCTGAACTCTCTCCAGCTTAATGATACCCTTCCTATAACAGGGAGTTCAGTTCTGCACACAATTCTCCAGAAGGGGCCTCACCAACGTCCTGTACAACCTCAACTTAACATCAACTTAACATCCATCCCACCCGAGCAATGTTTTTCTACAACCTCTACCATCGGGGAGAAGGTACAGAAGCCTGAACACACGCACCAGCCAATTTTGAAACAGTTTCTACCCTACTGTGGTTAGAATACTGAATGGACTCACAAACTCTTTAGCATTCGGCTGTACCTGTGTTTTTGTTTTTGCCGCTGTTTACCTATTATTTACTATCTATGCTGCTTAACTCTGTGACCTGCCTGTATTGCTCACAAGACAAAGCCTTTCACTGTGCCTCAGTATACGTGACAATAAATTCGATTCAATTCAATTCAACACAACTTGCCATATTAATTGCTTACCACACCGCTACAGTGTCTTATATTCGATTTCTGTGTTATTTACTCACTCACCTAGGGCACCCCTGCACACATCCCATTGGTAATAAATGTACCACCAACTTCCAAACTGGCCTGACTCTGACTCCATGAGGAAACAGACCACAATAAGGCAGAATCAAATGAGTCTTGTTTTCCCTATCATCCAGCTCCTTATCCCCTATGAGGAGGGGATCCTGACTCTTTTCACCTCAAGCACAGACTGAATTGGCATTGGAGGTTGCCCTTAACCTACTGTGCTAGAAACCCCTGAGCACTGGTAACTATCCATAGATTGCTGGATCTGTATCTGTGCAAAAGGAGAGACAGAAGTAATATGAGCCTGGTATTTACAATTAAAGGAGCAAAATGTAAGGCAAGGTGATGTGAGCATCCTGGTAGGATCAAAGTGAGTGAACACTATCTCAGTGAGCAAAGAACCCATCAATGCAGCCTGCTTCAATCTATGTGTATGTGTCCTCTTGCTGCAGCATTATAACAGTAGGTGCAACCTGCAATTGAGCATTGAAGGGCAGATCATCCTGTAAGTGAGTTAAATATATGCCATGAAGGTTTTTACTGACTGGCACACGCTGGATGCCAGTATCTGTGAATGTGGGGGTCAGTGTGGTGGATGTCCCTGGATCATGCCTTGAGAGATCGCTGCTCAGTTTCCAACATGAGGGTTGTTCAGACCAAGCAGTGAGCTGAATTGGCCAGGTTCACGCTTTGGTTTCCTTGTTAAGTCTTCCCGACGCCAAGCTTGTTTGGCAAGTATGGTAAGGGGGATGGGAATCCAAATATTCATGAGGCAGATTAAGGTATTAACAAGGTGTTTAAAAAGCAATAATCTTCCTTAATTGGAACTCCCCTCAGCCAAGCAAGAATCTCACCATGCTGCTGGAGAAAAACCGAGATGTAGGCACACACTGTTCCCGAAGCAAGACCTTGCCACACCTGTCTTTTTTTTAATTTCAAAAATACACTTTATTCATAAAATAATTTGATGGTCTGTACAGTTGGTCATGCCATACATACGTAAACATTTGCATACAGAGATCAGAATTTATCATCTGTATATACAGGTCCGTACGTTTATCAATCATATGGCCATATATTTAGCTGAGGCGTCAGCAGGGCCCAAATGACTGCGTGGGCCCCCTGTTCTTCGTTAGGCAGGCAGGCTTTACACAGTGGTCTTTCCCCACCGCGCCTTGGCGGCAGCTGCCCC
>NC_057741.1:3380741-3419576 GCF_004010195.1 Chiloscyllium plagiosum
AGCGGATCCGAGCAGAAAACGGCAACGTCATCCATGTACAGGGAGGCCAGGAATAGTCACCCCTCACAGGCTCGCATCCTTCCTGATGGACTCAGCAAATGGCTCTATGCAGCACACAAACAAGGCAGGAGAGAGAGGGCAGCCCTGCCTGACTCCAGATCTGACTGGGAAGCTATCTGATTCCCACCCATTGATTGAGACTGCACTGACAACGTTGGTGTAGAGCAGTCTGATCCAATTGCAGATTCCCTCCCCAAAGCCCATTTTGGAGGGAACATCTCTCATATATGTGTGTGATATCCTGTCAAAGGTTTTCTCCTGGTCCAGGCTGATCAGGCAGGTGTCCAACCCTCTGTCCTGCACATAGGCGATCGTATCCCTGAGGAGTGCGAGACTCTCAGACCTTGCCACACCTGTCACCCAATTCCTCCACACAGCTCACCACAGACTATGTCTCCCAGACCCTATGGGATTCCCATTTCATCAAAACTTTACACCTTGCCCTCATAGGGACAGGACAGTAACAGAAATACCATCGGAAAACTAAGCATTAGTTCTATACTATATCAGAAGAGCATACTGATTGGTCAGAAATAGTCTCTGAAAGAGGCACTACTCTTAGAAAATGTACCAGTTTGATGATGACTGACAAATATCTTCCAAACTTTATTTAAATTTAAACCAGGCAGATTGATTCTTATTGATCAAGGCATTTCCCTGAGGAATGATCCAGAGAATGGCTGCTAGTTATTTTCATGAGCTGAAACAGACACAAATGTGCACATGTTCTTTCTGTCTGTAAAGAACAGCAGGCCACATGGTTTAATATATCTAGCTTTTAGCACACATTAGTGCATCACACCATGAACCTGACATACAATCTTAAATTGGCTATCAGCATAATTTTTCACACGTGACTCCAGAGCCGACATCCATGTGTTGACTCCTAACTGCCTTCTCAGCAAGTAGAGATGGACAATAAACGCTTGTCTAGCCAGCGATGCCCATATCCTGTGAGTGAATAATTAAAAAGACCTATAAATTATGTAGCAAATGTTGTTTAATCACAGAATCACATTTAATGTTCGACACTGTGCTTTGAGTTTTGCAAGTGTAGGCTGGTTGGTTCATGTCAGTACTCAGTAAGGCAGAAAGTAGTGCCATCGGCCAGTTCATGAGTTTGTGCAATGAACAGTGAGACATGACTTTATCAGGGTAGCCATTCCCTCATAGGATGGCTTTGATGCACCTCATTTCAACACCAAGCTTGCACAGTGAGTAAATGGCTCCAGCCTATTTACAAAGTTGTCAATTGCAGCACGGTGGCTCAGTGGTTAGCATTGATGCCTCACAGCGCCAGGGACCTGGGTTCAATTCCAGCCTGAGGCAACTGTCTGTGTGGAGTTTGCACATTCTCCCCGTGGCTGTGTGGGTTTCCTTTGGGTGCTCTGGTTTCCTCCCACAGTCCAAAGATGTGTAGGTCAGGTGGCTTGGCCATGCTAAATTGCCCGTAGTGTTAGGTGCATTAGTCAGAGGGAAATGAGTCTGGGTGGGTAGCTCTTCAGCGGGTTGGTGTGGACTTGTTGGGTCAAAGGGCCTGTTTCCACACTTAGGGACTCTAATCAATACAGACAATCTTATAGTGTGTAGGTCTATAGGGATCCCTACACGTTCTGGCCTTCACTGCAGAAGATACAAAAAACTTCCCAAAAATAGATCTAAATCATGAAAGCATAGCAGTAAAAGGAAGTTTACACAAGGCAGTCACAAAGACCTACTGGAATATTATTTACTGACACACCTGGGAAGGGGAGTTTAATTGACTACTCCATTTCAAATTTGGATTTGACTATAGGAGGGGAATCATTAAGACATACAAGAAAGTTCATATATGTTGCTGTGGATTCAAAGAGAGCAAAAGTGTCATCTTCTTATTGTAAATATGTGAGGGCTAGATGATTAGGTGTCATTTCCTTGAAGACAAGTTTCTCAAGGAACTCAACAAAAGGGTTTCTGGGATTGAGACTAGAAGGGAACCCCTGTCAATGCCATCTATTTGGGCAAAAATGATATTTTAGATTCATTTATGGGATGTATGCATTGCCAGCTGGCCCACGTTTATTGCCCGTCCCTAGTTGCCCTCATGAAGGTGGTGGTAATCTGCCTTCTTGAACTGCTGCAGTCCACCTGCTGTGGGATGACCCACAATGCCACTAGGGAAGGAATTCCAGGATTTTGATCCAGTGACAGTGATAGAGTGGCAACATATTTCGAAGTCAGGATGGAGAGTGGCTTGGAGGGAAACTTGAAGGTGGTGGTGTTCCCATATATCTGTGCTCTTGCCTTTCTAGATGAAAGTGGTCATGGGTTTGGAAAATGCAAACTGAGGATCTTTGGTGAATTTCTGCAGTGCATGTTGTAGACAGTACATTCTGCTGCTATGGAGATTTGGTGGTGGAGGGAGCTGATTCTTGTGGAGATAATGCCAATCAAACAGACTGCTTTGACCTTGATGATATCAAGTTTATTGAGTGTTGTTTGAACTGCACCCATCCAGGCAAATGGGGAGTATTCTATCCTGGCTTATTCCTTGTAGATGATGGATGGGCTTTGGGTGTCAGAAGGTGAGTTACTCGACTCAGCATTCCTAGCTTCTGACCTGCTCCTGTGTTTATGTGGCTAGTCCAGTTGAGTTTCTGGTCAATGGTAACCTCCAGGATATTGACAGTGAATGTCAAAGGGTGGTGTTTAGATTGTCTCTTATTTGTGATTGTCATGGCCTGGCATTTGTGTAGCTCAAAGGCTACTTACCACTTATCAGTCCAAGCCTGGATATTGTCCAGATCTTGTTGCATTCGGACATGGACTGTTTCAGTACCTGAGGAGTCATGATGGCACTGAACACTCTGTAATCATCAGTGACTCTAACCTATGGAGAGTTTGCCCCGGATACCCATTGATTCCAGTTTTGCTAGGGCTCCATGATACTACACTCGGTCAAATGTAGCCTTTTGGTCAAGGGCTGTCACTGTCACCTCACCTCTGGAGTTCAGCTCCTTTGTCCATGTTTGAACCAAGGCGGTATTGAGATCAGGAGCAGAGTGGCCCAGGCAGAACCCAAACTGGGCATCACTGAGCAGGTTATTGCTGAGCAGATGCTGCTTGATAGCACTGTTGATGACCCCCTTCCAACACTTTATTGACGATCGAGAGTCCAGGCGGAATGGGGTGGAAATTAGCCCGGTTGGATTTGTCCTGCTTTTTATGTACAGGGCGTACCTGGGCAATTTTCCATGTTGTCGGGTAGATGCCAGTGTTGTGACTGTACCAGAACATCTTGGCCAGGGGAGCAGCAATTTCTGGAGCACAAGCGTTCAGTACTATTGCCAGAATGTTGTCAGGGGCCATAGCCTTTGCAGTGTCCAGTGACCCCAACTGTTCCTTGATAGCACATGGAGTGAATGGAATTGGCTGGAGACCAGTATCTGTGATGCTCGGGACCACTGGAGAGGGCGAGATGGATCATCCACTCAGCACTTCCGGCTGAAGTCTGCTGCAAAGGCTTCAGCCTTATCTTTTGCAGTGAAGTATTGGGTTTTTCCGTCATTGAGGATGGGGATGTTTGTGGAGCCTCCTTCTCCAGTGAATTGTTTAATTGTCTACCACCATTCACGGCTGGGTGTGGCAGGACTGCAGAGCTTAGATCTAATCTGTTGCTTGTGGATTCACTTATTTCTGTCTATCTCTTGCTGCTTATGCTGTTTGGCATCCAAGTAGTCCTGTTTGGTAGTTTAATCAGGTTGACACCTCATTTTCAGGTATACTTTGTGCTGCCCCTGGATACCGTTCTGTAACCTCCATTAAACCAGGGTTGATCCCCTGGCTTGATGGTAATGGTTGAGTGAGGGATATACTGGGCCATGAGGTTACAGAGTGTGCTGGAGTACAATTCTGCTGTTGTTGATGAACTACAGTGCCTCATGATTGCTCAGTCTTGAGTTTCTAGTTCTGTTTGAAGTCTGTCCCATTTAGCGCAGTGATAATGTCATACATTACTATGTGAAGGCAGGACTTTGACTCCACAAGGACTGTTTGTTGGTCACTCTTACTGATACTGTCATGGATGAATGCATCTGCAACTTGGTAAAGTTGAGGTCAAGTATGTTTTTCTTGTTGGTTCCCTGACCGCCTGCTGCAGACCCTGACTAACAGATATGTCCTTGAGGAACGGACCAGCTCGATCAGTAGAACTGCTACTGGCCAGCTCGATCAGTAGAACTGCTACCGAGCCACTGTTGGTGGTGGACGTTGAAATCCCCCACCCAGAGTACATTTTGTGTCCTAGCTATCCTCAATGCTTCCTCCAAGTGTTGTTCAACATGGGGGAGTACTTATTTATCAGCTGAGGGAAGATGGTACATGGTAATCAGCAGGAGATTTCCTTGCCCAAGTTTTACCTGAGGCCATGAGACTTCATGGGGTCTGGAGTCAGTGTTGAGGACTCTCAGGGCAACTCCCTCTGGACTGTGTCCCACTGTGCTGCCACCTTTGCTGAATCTGTCCTGCCGATTGGACAGGGTACATTCAGGGAATGGTGACTGTGGTGTCTGGGACATAGCCTATGAGATATGACTCTGTGAGTATCACCATGCTTGACTAGTCTGTGAGATAGAGCTGAAAATGTGTTGCTGGAAAAGCGCAGCAGGTCAGGCAGCATCCAAGAAACAGGAGAATCGACGTTTTGGGCATAAGCCCTTCTTATGCTAGTCTGTGAGATAGCTGTCCAAATTTTAACACTCACCCCCAGATGTTAGTAAGGAGGTCCTTGCAGGGTTGACCGAGCCGTTTATATTGTTGGATTTTGCAGTGGCTAGGTAGATGCCAGATGATCCGTCCAGTTTCATTTCTTTGTGACTTTGTAATGATTGGTACAAATTGAGTGGCTTGCCATTTCAGAGGGCAATTGAGAGATGACAACATAGCTGTGTGTCTGGAGTCATATTTTGGTGAGGGTGGAAGATTTCTTTCCCTGAATGCTAATATTGAACCAAATGAGTCTTTCTGACAATCGACAATGGTTTCTCGGCGATCAATAGGTTCTTAATTCCAGATTTTGTTTTATTGAACTCAAAATCGACCATCTGGCATGGCAGAATTGGAACTCAGCTCCAGAGTTTCGGGATCAATAGTCTAGCGATAATTCCATCACCATTCCCCATATCATTAAACTCAATTGCATGGTTGCTGAGTTCACAGCTCAATGAATACTGCTTCGTACAGCAGTGGTGGGTCTGGATTGACATGATGTAGTGCAGATGTCTATAATGGCCTCATGTGGTACATTGCTGAATAGGCTAGCACTGCTAAATGAGCGCAGTCTTTCTATTGATATACAAATCAAGTACAGTCTTTGAAAACAAAACCTTCACTATGTGCATGGAAAACTTGCATAAAACTGATTGCAGCAAATCACTCAACGTTTTGGGCAATTCATGTTGTGCAGGCCCAGGCACAAGTAAGTGTGGGAATCATTTTTGTGTGGCTTCCCCAACCCATACTAACACAGGCACAGTAAGATGAGCCCTATCAAATATATTTCCCAGCAGTTCCTTTCTGAGCATGGCTGTCTGGTCATGTAGGGCTGTCTGGTCATGTAGGGCAGTACGATCAACAGATAGGAATTTGGATCATCATTAAGAATGTCACACATTTTGCTGATATGGTCATCTTTGTTAAGGATGACTAATCCTGCCCCTTTGGTGGGTTTACAGTCCCGTAAATCCAAGCTGGCCTTGAGGCCTCACGACACTGCCCCGAAAATTGCGTTGCATTTTCAAATCAGACATGTCCTTTGGAATATTGCTCATTTGAGATCGCTGGCCTACTCACCAATGGCCCACTCAAGATAGCTATCGATATTCACAGTACTCGCATTATAGTAATCCCAATTTGCCATCAATGTGCCAATCGGTATTCATTGAACTTAGTAACACATCTGGTCACACAATTGAATTCAATTTTAATGACACCGTGGGATCATCCATGAAGAATGAGAGATAGAAGGCTCAACAAACTTTACTACATCCAGAGAACAGGGTCAGGCCTTCCTACCAGCCCTTGCAAGGACTCTGACACCGCCACTATGGTAATTTATGCTCTGCTTCTGGGGTTGGTCACTGCTTCCCCACTCCTACATAGTTGTAGAATCATAGAATCCCTACACTGTCGAAGAAGGCCATTCGGCCCGTTGAGCCCACACTGACACCCCCCTCGCCCCCCCAAACAGCATCCCACCCAGACTCACCTCCCAATCCCATCCCTGTAACCCTGCATTTCCCATGGCTAATTCACCTAGCCTGAAAATCCCTGGACACTGTGGGCAATTTATCGTGGTCAATCTACCTAATCCGCAGATTTTTGAATTATGGGAGGTAACTGGAGCACCTGGAGGAAACCCATGCACACACGGGGAGAACATGCAAACTCCAACTAGGCAGTCACCCAAGGCAGGAAGCAAACCCAGGTGTCTGGCTCCATGAGGCAGCAGTGCTAACCACTGAGCCACTGTGCCACCCATGTCGAATGGAACATAATGGAGTGGAGAATGCAACATTTAGCGAACTTTCCACTGAAGTGAGTCTGGAATGTGTATGACCTGAGCTACCCACCACGTTCCAACATTGCAGGTCAATGACCTTTCATCAGAATTAGAAAAAGTTGAAAATTTGTAGGTTTTGAAGAAGTGAAAATGGAAGTGGAGGTGAAGATGGAAAAAGATCAAAATGAGAATCGCTGTAATAGAGCAGAAGACAAGGGAGAGTTAATGATCAAAGAGTTGGTGCTGAAAGGCCAAAGTGTGACATTATGGGAACAAACGATGAAACATGTGTGTCTCGAAGCCGAATGGCTGAATGGTGAACAGCTGTTGGCTGAAAGCAAAAACAAGAGAAAAATGAGAGTCAAACTGAAAGCTGCAAAGTAAAAGGAAACAAAATGGGGGCGAGTGTTATGATCTAAAATTGTTGAACTCAGTGCTGAGATTGGATGGCTGTCCCTCAAACTTATTGGAATTTTACAACAGCAACACACTAGGGTCGTGATTTGAGCTGCAGGGTAATGTTCTGGGGATCATGACTTCAAGTCTTGCCCATGGCAAATGGTGAAATTTGAATTCAACAAAATCTAGAATTAAACACTAGGCTAATGGCGTCCATATAAACCTTTTTGTAAAATTCTGTTTTGTTCATTATTTCCATTTGGACTAGGGAATCCAACATTATTACCCATCCTCTACCCAGTACATATGGCTCCAGTCCCACCGTAATATATGGCTGAGTCTTAATTGCCCTCTGAAATGGCCCTAAAAAGTCACTCAGTTGCATCAAAACCAGCACAAAGTCCAATGAAAGGAATGAATCCGGGCAATCCACCTGGCATTGACATGGCCATGAGAAACAACAACAGCAGTCTCAGTCCTGTCAACATCAGGGGAGGAAACTCTTGCCAAAATTAGGACAGATGTCCCACAGAGAGATACAGACATAGAGTTATAGAATCATATAGCATGGAAACAGACCCTTCGGTCCAACCAGTCCATGGAGACCATGTTCCCAAACTAAACTAGTCCCATAACCCACCAAACCATTCCTACTCACGAACTTATACAATTGTCTTTTAAATGTTGTAATCATACCTACATCCATCATTTTCTCTGGCAGTTCATTCCAAACATGAATCACGCTCTGTGTAAAAAAGGTTGCCCCTCAGGTTCTTTTCAAATATTTCTCCTCTCACCTTAAAAATATGCCCCGTAGTTTTGGACTTCCCCTCCCTAGGGAAAATACCTTTGTCATTCACCTTATCTATGGCCCTCACAACCTTATAAACCTCAATAAGGTCACCACGTCAATCTCCTACACTTGGGTGAAAAAAGTATCAGTCTTTCCAGTCTATTTTTGTAATACAAACCTCCCATTCCCACCAACATCCTGGTAAATTTTTTCTGAGCACTCTCCATTTTAATAATATCCTTCTGATAGCAGGGCAACCAGAACTGCACACAGTACTCCTGAAGAGGTCTCACCAGCAATAGTGTCAAAGTCTTTGTGTTCCAGAACTAGCCATGCCCTTAGCCAAGCTATTCAAGTACAGCTACAACAGTGGCATCTACCTGATGATGTTGAGAGTTGCCCAGGCATGTCTTATCCTCAAAAAAGCAGGACAAATATAACTGGCCCACCTACCATCCTATCAGCCTACTGTCTGTCACAGCAAAGTGATAGATAGGGTCATTAACAATGCTATTAAACAACACTTGCAAAGGGAGAACCTGTTCAGTGATGCTCAGGTTGGGTTCTGCCAGACCATACAGCTCCTGACTTCACTACAGCCTTTGTCCAAAATAAATGAACTAGAGAGGTGAGGTGAGAGTCCCTGCCCTTGACATCAGTGCTGCATTTGACAAGGAGCCACAACAAAACTACTGTCAATGGGAATCAGGGGAAACCACTCTGGTAATTGGAGTCATACCTGGTACAAAGAGAGATGGTTGCGATTGTTAGATGTCAATCATCTTAGGCCAATGACATTACTGCAGGTGTTTCTCAGAGTAGAGTAGATGTCCAGTTGGTGACTGTACAATGCTCAGCAATATTTGTGACTCCTCAGATTCTGAGGCAGTCCATATCTACATATATTAAACCCAGACAACATGTAGGTTTGGGCTAATAAATGACAAGTAACATTTGAGCCATACAAGTAGACAATCACCTTCACCGCTAAAAGTAAATCTAACCAAGTAATTGCATTACCATGATTGGATCCCACACAATCGATGTCTTGGGGATCACTCTTGACCAGAAATTGAACTGGACCAGCTATGTATATGTTGTGACAACAAGAACAGGTTAGACGCCAGGAAGTCGGGAGAAAGTATCTCATCTTTGGTCTTCCCGGTGCCTGCAAGGACCAAATCAGGACTTTGGTGGACTGTTCTCCACTTCCCTGCGTAACCATAGTTCCAACAACACTCAACAAACAGAACAAAGCAGTCTGCTAGATTGGAACCTCTTTCACCGCCTTCGTCGTTTCACCACCAACACACAGTGGCAGTGACGTGTGTACAATCTTCAAGATGCAATACAGCAATTCTGCCACTCTCCTTAGACAGCACCTTCAAAACCCAGAACCTCTACCACCTAGAATGCCAAGGGCAAGCTGATACGTGGAACACCATCACCTGTAGTTCCCCTCCAAGCCACACACCATTCTGACTTGGAAACTGTTCCCTCACTGTCACTGAGTCATGCACTGCTCGACATGCACCTGGATAGCAGTGAATTGAGAGTTGTGTTGGTGAAGTTATTTTATTTTACATTAGGATTAATCCTCGGCACAACATCATGGGCCAAAGGGCCTGTTCTGTGCTGTACTTTGCTATGTTCTATGTTCTATGAGTCCAAGTTCTGGAACTCCATTGGTAATAGATAATATAATAAATAATAATAATTGTAGGTGACCCGATACACTATGGGCCACAGTGGTTCAGGAAGGCAGCTTCTTCAAAGCAATTAGGAATGGGCAATACATTCGGCCTTGGACTATGTGGAGAAAAAGGAGATCAACGAGCAGGTGAATCCCCTCCTTTGCTTCCATGGAAAGGTCCCTGGGAAAGGGGAGGGAGGTGATTGAAGATTGGAGCATGGGGAATGCTGCAAGGGGAGGCAAGAGAAATGATAGTGCGTAGAGGCTTCCCTTCAATGGAGTTGAAGGTGGGAGCAAGGTCAACCCTATTGTGGTTCTGGAAGGGAGAGGGTGGCATGAGATTGGAAGTGCAGGAATCATATGGACACAGTTGAGGACCTTGTCAACCAGTTAGGGAGTTTCCTCACTCATTCCTGAAGAAGGGCTCATGCCCGAAACGTGGATTCTCCTGCTCCTTGGATGCTGCCTGACCTGCTGCGCTTTTCCAGCAACACATTTTTCAACTCTGGTCTCCAGCATCTGCAGTCCGCACTTTCTTCCAGGGAGTTTCCTCAGTCCAGGTAAAAGGATTACAAACCAGAAACACTTGCTGAAACTAGGAGAATGGAATAGAACCTTGACAGGAAGCAGTGTATAAGCAAGTGTAGCCAAGGAAGTTGGTAGATTTGCAGCGAATATTTGTTGGTCAGCTTTTCCTTCATTCTGGGGAAATTGAGAGAAAGGGGGTAAACCATGTGAAGAGTGTAAATTGGAGGCAAATTTAATACAATTTCCAGTTCGGGTCAGGTACAATCAGGAAATAGAACCAACATACTATCAATATCTTAGAAAAAGCATTGAGGTGTGGCCAATTATCACTAAATCAAAGAAGAGTCCACATATCCCACCAAAAAAACATAGGCATATCCACAACCTATGTGAGCAACCATAACAGCACCATTTATTTGGAGGGAGGAGTGAAGTTAAAGGAAAAGTTGTTCAATGTAAGAAAGGGTTCTACCGGAACTTGTGTTGGAAATTGGTTGAAGGTCTATCCAAGGAGTGCAGAGGCCCAGACTATCCTGGTGCTGGTTGGACGTACAGAGAGATTAGATGTCCATGGTGAAAGAGACATGGCTAGGCCCAGGAAATTGGAAAGTATTAGAGTAACTGAAGCTAGTGGTGAGGAGAGACTGGACAAATGAGAAAGAAATAAGAGTCAAGACAGGAGTTTATCAGTTCATTGGGGTAGGGACATGAAAAACAATAAGTCTACCAGGCAGTCTAATTTGAAGATTTTGAGAAGGAGTTAGAAACAGAGTTGGAACACTATGGTGATGGAATCTATGGAGGGTAGACTTCCAGAAGAGATGAAATCATGGACAGATCGGGAGGCATCACCCTCCTATCAGGAGTGGACTTCCTCCTACTGCTCCCATGTTTATCTGGTTAGTCCTAGTCAGAGAGTCACCAGCTTCTTTTCTGCTGCTGTGATGCTCCTGAGTATCTATCCTCAGTCACCTCTTATTTCTCATCTACATCTATCCCCTTCAGTGCCATCACAGGAAAATGCAGTCAGTTGAGGGCGCAGATAGTTTATTCCTATGTACAGCTATGGTCTTGCTTGCCATGAGCTTAGACTGTCATATATTGCTAGGCCTCTGTCTTATGCCTCAGTGATCTCTCCAAGCTGACTTTTCACTTCCACATAACAGGCTCCCTGCTCCTTCCTTCTCAAGAATCTGCTTGAGAACTTGTGTTTGCATTCCTTTCACAGATCTCTAGGGAATTTTCCAAATTTCATGAAACCCGGCCAGTGCGGAAAGAGGTCATTCGGCCCATCGAGTCCTGCATTAACCCTCTAAAAGGCATCCCATCCAGACCCAGATCCCAACTCTACCTCTGTAACCCACATTTCCCATGGTTAAGCCACCTAACCTGCATACCTTTGGACTGTGGGAGGAAACCATAGCACCTGAAGGAAACCCACATAGTCATGGTGAGAATGTGTAAACTTCAGCCAGACAGTCACCCGAGGCTGGAATCGAACCCAAGTCCCTGGTGCTATGAGGCAGCAGTGCTAACCACTGTGTCACCAGGCCGCCCTTAATTTGTACATTACTCCTGGGATCCCATCCAAGTATGAAGCATTCCTTGAGAATCAGGACATGATAGCTTTGTCAAGCTCAGTAACAGGGTTTGCTGTCCAGGTTTTCACATTTGGAATTGTCTGGAAGTTTGTATAGCATTCCTATTCATGGGAATAGAGAGGCAGTTAAGCACGTCTGTCCCTGAAGTACTCAGCCCAGTGCTCTTTGATAACTCCCCTGTCCGTCAGGAGGGATTCCCAGCTATGTTGAGAACAGAACACCGTTGGGCGGCACGGTGGCACAGTGGTTAGCACTGCTGCCTCACAGTGCCTGAGACCCGGGTTCAATTCCCGCCTCAGGCGACTGACTGTGTGGAGTTTGCACGTTCTCCCCGTGTCTGCGTGGGTTTCCTCCGGGTGCTCCGGTTTCCTCCCACAGTCCAAAAGATGTGCAGGGTCAGGTGAATTGGCCATGCTAAATTGCCCGTAGTGTTAGGTAAGGGGTAAATGTAGGGGTATGGGTGGGTTTCGCTTCGGCGGGTCGGTGTGGACTTGTTGGGCCGAAGGGCCTGTTTCTACACTGTAATGTAATCTAAAAAAAGAAGAGCCACAGCATGAGAGAAAGACAGCCATACACAGCCTACAGCGCCATATGATCCAGCTGTGATGGTCACCATAGCTGTGTGGCTCTCTTGGTCTACGTCTGTCTGGGCTCCTATGCAGCTTCTGTTCCAGCCTTTTTCTCTCTTGGGAGCGATTTCTTAGCAGTCTCTTAGTTCCTAGCCATGCTTGCTGCTTTTCTGTAGCAGTTCTTTAATTTGATCTCATTTTCATCAAAACAATCTAGTCTGTGATCTCAGGACTTCATTACCAGCTTCCAGCATTGTGGCTCTAACAGCTGACTGTGCCATTTCAACATCAACACTTGGGTTTCCTTCAGTCCCAGTAATTTCTCATGTCTGAACCTGAATTGGTCCCAGCACTGTACAGATACCAGTTTCTGCACATTTAAATTTTTGGGATCAAGTGCACATTGGTCTTCATTTTGGTGCAATAGTAAATGTCATCGTGACGTAGAGGTCCACAGGGACCATGGCGTGTAGAACACTCCACTCCTTTCATGAGGTGATCATAACACCTTTGACATTGCTCTGCTGGATAAAGATAAAGGAAATCTGGTGCCTCTGATTCGACCTTGGGAGCATGCAAGTGTTTTTGTTCTTTGGCTTTCTGTTTATGCTGGGATTGACATTATTCCAGTGGCTTCAAAGACTTAGGACAAGAAATACATTGCCATTACATTACCACACACCCTGATACCCGAAAGCACCATTCCAGGCCTGGCAATAAGGCCATAACACCATAAGACATAGGAATGGAAGCAAGGCCATTCGGCCCATTGAGTCCACTCCACCATTTATTCATGGCTGATGGGCATTTCAACGCCACTTACCCGCACTCTCCCCGTAGCCCTTAATTCCTTGCGAGATCAAGAATTTATCAATCTCTGCCTTGAAGACATTTAACGTCCCGGCCTCCACTGCGCTCTGTGGCAATGAATTCCACAGGCCCACAACTCTCTAATGTCTCCTAATTTCTGTTCTAAATTGACCCCCTCTAATTTTAAGGCTAAGCCCACAACGTCCTAGTCTCCCCGCCTAACGGAAACAACTTCCCAGCATCCACCCTTTATAAGCCATGCATTATCTTGTAAGTTTCTATTAGATTTCCCCTCAACCTTCTAAACTCTAATGAATACAGTCCCAGGATCCTCAGCCATTCATCGTATGTTAGGCCTATCATTCCAGGGATCATCCATGTGAATCTCCGCTGGACACATTGCAGTGCCAGTGTGTCCTTCCTCAGGTGTGGGGCCCAAGATTGGACTCAGTATTCTAAATGGGGCCTAACTAGAACTTTATAAAGTCTCAGAAGCACATCGTTGCTTTTATATTCCAAACCTCTTGAGATAAATGATAAATAAGCTCCTATCCCTGCAGTGCCCCATCACAAGAGTTTGACCAAGTCCTCATAGAATTGGCCTTCAATATCCCAAGGTTTAATGATTATTGGGACATTTTCACTGACCCTTGTTGTATACTTTTTCACCGATGGCAGAGTTATATCCCAACTTCTTGAAATATCAACTTGCTAGTGCATTGAATATAGGGGTCGGGAGGTCATGTTGCAGCTGTAGAGGGCATTGGTTAGGCCACTTTTGGAATTCTGCTTTCAATTCTGGTCTCCCTGATACAGGAAGGATGTTGTTAAAATTTTAAAAATTCAGAAAAGATTTGTAAGGATGTTACCAGGGTTGGAGGGTTGAACTACTAGTGGAGGCTGGGTAGGCTGAGTCTGTTTTCCCTGGGAGGCTGAGAGGTGATCTTAAAGAAGTTTATAAAATCAAAGGGGCATATTTTTCCCCAGGGTAGGGGCAGTCCAAAACTAGAGTCATAGGGTTAGGTGAGAGGGGAAAGACTTAAAATGGACCTAAGAGGTAACTTTTTCACACAGAGGGTTGTGTGTCTGTGGAATGAGCTGCCAGAGGAAGTGGTGGAGTCTGGTACAATTACAACATTGAAAAGGCATCTGGTTGGGTAGATGAAGAGGAAGGGTTTGGAGGGATATGGGCCGAGTGTGGCAAAAAGGACGAGATTAATTTAGGAGATCTGGTTGACATGGACGAGTTGGACGGAGGAGTTTGTTTCTGTGCTGTATGAATCTATGATAGCAAACCCAACACCGGCTTCTCAGACCTCACAGTTTGTGTTGCCTGTCCAGAGAACAGGGAGCCACTGCTAACTTGATTAATGAGGGCCTTCTCTGTTAGTTGGGTTTCACATGAAACAGTATTGTGATACCTCCTGAAAGCTAGAGTACTTCAACGCTGGACTGAGGAGCTCTTGTCTTTGTCAAATAGATTTTGCACATTCCACAAAGTCACATGGAGTTCCCTCTTCATGTTTTGTCTCACTCACAATATACTGTGGTCCATGGGTAAGTGCTAAAGGAGTGCATTTTAGGGGAGAGTGGAAATGTGCGTGAGGAACCCAGTAAAGTGTACATACAAGAAATGCCTTGTGCGTGAGATGATTACAGTGGGGATGGACTGAACTTCACCAACCCCACTCTCTCAGTCTCACACATCTGTTCCCAATCGCTTGATAAGTCAAACCAACTGGAAATGTGGTTGACCACAGTAAGTGATTTGCAACACCTTCTGAGCCAATGTCAATGAATCTTACAGCTGTCCAGACAGCTGTGCTGTGATACTTTCAGTACCAGTCGGGGAATACCATTTCCTTCTTACATTCGTCAAAGCAGCTTTATTTGTGCACTTGAGAAAGAGTATTTTGAAGTAAACATTCTCCCTCAGATGTGCTAACCTCACCTGGCTTGGCCTGTGAGTGTATGAACATACAAGTTAGGAGCAACAGTCGATCACTAAGCCCCTCAAATCTATTCTGCTATTTAATATTGTTGATTGTACAGTCAACTTCGCATCCTCTCCTGCAAAATTTTAGTTGCGGATTCAGTGAGCAACATAACTGAGTTGGGGCTGGATGACTCAAGGGAAAACCACAGTACTATGGTGGCCAAGGCTACTCTGGGGAAAGATAGAGAGACTGGTAGCAGATTAGTTAATGTAGTAGTTGTGGGTGACTCAATAGTTCAAGGGATAGACAGTCTTGTTTGCAGCTGAGATCCTGAATCCCTTTTGTCTCTCTAGTGCAAGGCTTCAGGATTTAATGAAATGACTGGATAAACTTCCAGAAAGAGAGGATGAACATCCAATGGTTGTGACTCATGTGGGAACTAACTACATTCATAGGGACAGCTTGGAGGACTTGCTGGATCAGTTTCAGGAGTCAGGGAGTAGGTTGAAACGTAGGACCACAAGGGTAGCAATCTCAGAAATACTACCTGTGCTATGTGCTTCACAATTTAAGCACAGAGTGATGAATGTGTGGCTTGAGGGATGGTGTAGAAGGGAAGGGTTTACATTTTTGGGGACATTGGGATCATTTTTGGGAAAGGAAAAAGCTGGTCACCTGAGCAAAAACAGAATGAAGCTCCGAGCTGAGAAAGTTAATAATGTGGTGAGGATGGATTTAAACTTGTAAGGCAGGGGGTAGGTTGACTAATAGGCCTAGTTTTGGAAGTACCAAAGACTGCAAAAGACAGAAGATGGGGAACAGGGAAAAAGAAATGAAGGAAAGTTCGAGCACTGGCAGTGAAGAAAGAAATTATTGCCTCACAATGGACAAGAAAGAGATAAGGGCGAGGTTAAATTGTATGTATGTAAATCCACAGAGTATTGTGAAAGGAACTGGGGTTCTGGAAGCAGAAATTTCTCCAGAGGTACATGACATTGCAGCATTGACAGAAATGTGGCTCAAGCCAGCGCGGGACTGGGTTCTAAGGCTTTTGGTAGAAACCAGGTGGATAAAAAGGGAGGAACTGTAGCAGTCTTGGTCAAAGAGAGTATCACTACCCTTGAATGAGATACATTTCCTGAAATCGAATCTAAATGGTTGGAGGTTGGAGCAGTGATTTTGTCAGGTGTTCATTATAATCCTCCAAATTATGGGGAGGGAGCAGAAGAGAACATTCGTAGGCAGATGAAAATCTGCAGGACAAATAGGGTTGTGGTAGTTGGTGATTTCAATTACCCTAGGGTAGACTGGGGAGAAGGGTCTGAGTGGGATGCTCTTCGGAGGGTTGGTGCAGACTCAATGGGCCAAATGGCCTCTTTCTTCACTATAGGGATTCTATAATTCTAAGACAGGCTAAGACTGGAATAAGGACGGCTATGAGGAAGCATGAGGAAAGGATGGCAGGCTACATTAAAACAAACAGTACAATGTTCTTCAAACAATTTAAAAGTAATACATTCATGAGGGAATAAGCAGAGCAAGCTGCTCAATGAGCAAAAGATATGGCAGAGTTACTAAATGAATGCTTCACTTCTGTCTTTACCAAATCAGAAAATAGTGACAATGGCTGCATTGAAAATGGAAGTGTTATGTGAGAGAGACTGGTAGGCAGATTAGCTGAGGTATAATTCTGGGTGACTCAATAGTTCAAGAGACAAACAGTCTAGTTTACAGCCAAGATCATGTAGTGATAGATAATGAAGAGGTCCGAAAAGACTGGCAGCACTCCAAGTAGAGAAGTCTCCAGGCAGGCATGGGTTACAGCCTAGATTGCTAAGAGAGGAAAGACAGCAAATTGCAAAGCTGTTGACAGAAACTTTCTAGACCTTTCTGAACAGAGAATTAGTCCCGGGGACCAGGAATTGCACTTGTGACATTGCTGTTTCAGAACGGGGCAAAGGATAACTCAAGAAACTGCAAAAATATCCATTTGAAATCAATAGTGGACAACTTCAAGGAGGCTATAATAGAGAATAAAGTCAATTTACACCTAGAGAAGATTAATTTAATACTAGACAGTCAACATGGCTTTATCAAGGGCGGGATATGCCTGACAAATTTGGTATTTTTCGTTCATTCATGGGATGTGGGCATCACTGGCTAGGCCATCATTTATGATTGCCTCAAGGGAAATTAAAAGTCAGCCACATTGCTGTGGGTCTGGAGTCACATGTAGGCCAGACTGGGTAAGAATGCCCTAAGGTACAGTAGTGAACAGATTGTTTCTTCCAAAAATCGACAATAGATTCATGGTTATTATTAGACTCCTAATTCCAGATTTTTATTGAATTTCAAATTTCACCATCTGTCATGGTGGGATTCAAACCAGGGTTGAACCAGTCTTGAGTTCTTTGCTGAGGTGACACAGGCAGTGGGTGAGGGTAATGATGTGGTGTTTTACAGTTGGATTTGTAGAGAGCATTCAATATAGTGGGCGTTGGTTAGTAAATTGGAAATGTTTGGGATTGATGGGTCCTTGGCAGCATGAGCTAGAAGATGATTGAAACAAAGGAAACCGAAGATAGGTATAGACGGGCATTTCTCACGTTCACAACGAATTGGAAGTGGTGTTCCCCAGGGAAGGAACCCTTGCTTTTTCAAATTTACACACATGAGTTGGAGATTGGTGTTGAGGGCAAAATCTCTCAATTTGCATAAGATACCAAGCGAGAAGACGATAGTGAATTGGGAGGATGATGCTAAGCAACTTCAGGGTGACATTGACAAGTTGGCCAAATGGGCAGACACCTGGCAGATGAATTTCGGTGCAGAGAAATGGGAGGTGATACATTTTGGTAGAAGTAACACAGAGTGTCTGTACAGGCTCAATGACACAGCTGTGAGGGGAGTACAGGAGCAGAGACACCCTGGTGTTCACATGCATAATTCTTTAAAGGTGGCCAGGCAAGTTGAAACAGTTCTTAAGAATGCTTATAAGATCCTTGGGTTTATACATAGAGGCATAGAGTACAAAAACAAGGAAGTGATGTTATACCTATACAAATCATTGATCAGACCTGAGTTGGAGCATTGGTTTCAGTCCTGAGCACCTTATGAAGGGAAGGATGTTTAAGCCCTAGAGAGATTTACTAGAATAATACCAGGAATGAGGGATTTTAAATCCAAGGAAAGATGGGAAAAGTTGGGATTATTCTCCTTGGAGCACAGAAGATTAAAGGGTGAACTTATTGAAGTGTTCAAAATTATGAACAGCTTTGACGGGGTAAAGAAAGATATTCTGTTTCCACTAGTATATAATTCTATACCCCAATTACATTTCACACCTTAATTACCATGAATCTATCCATCTATGCTTTAAAAATATTCAAAGATGCCTTGTCCATCACCTTGAAGTACAGTGAGAAAGGTTCTGCTCATCTATGTGTTAAGTGGGTGGCCACTTATCTTTAAATAGTAAGTCCTAGTTCTAGGTTCTTCCAAAAGAGGAAAACTTTCAATATTCACTCAGTCAAGATCCCTCAGGATCTAATATATTTCAACTGCTTTTGGAAGGTATTGTATGAGGACTCTTGGTGAATTTCTGCAGTACATCTTGTAAATGGTGCTATTGAGTTTCAATTGTGGAGAGAGATTGATTTGAACATATGTACCAAACAAGCAGCTGCTTTGTCTTGGATGGTGTCAAACCTCTCGTGTTGTTGGAGCTGCACCCATCCAGGTATTCCTGATCTGTGACTTGTAGGTGGTGGACAGGCTTTAGAGAGTCAAAGAGATGATTTACCCTCTGCAGTATTCCTCACCTCCAATCTGCCCTTGTGTTTATCTGGGGAGTCCAGTTGAATTTCTGGTCAATGGTAACCCCCAGGATGATGATAGTGGAGGATTCAGTCATGATAATGCCACTGAATGTCAAGAAGCAGTGGTTAGATTGTTTCTTATTGGAGATGGTCATTGCCTGGCATTTGCACAATTGTTAGTCTTCAGCCCAAGCTAGGCTATTGTCCAAGCCTTGTTGTGTTTACACATGGATTGCTTCAGTATCTGAGAAGTCATGAATGGTGCTGAACATTGTGTAATTATCAGCCTTACTATCTGACCTTATAATGGGGGGGGGGGGGGCAAGAGGAATGGGGAAGGTCATTGATGAAGCAGCTGAAGATGTTCAGGCCGAGTTCGCTACCCTGAGGAACTCCTGCAGTGATATCCTGACCTCCAATAAATACAACCCATTTGTCTTTGTGCCAGGTATAACTCCAACCAGCTGAGACCTTTCCACCAATTCGCATTCATTCTGGTTCTGCTAGGGTTCCTTGCTGCCACACTTGTGGCCTCGATATCAAAGACTGTCACTCTCGCCTCATTTCTGGAACTCAGGTCTTTTCATTAGGACTCAGGCTGTAATGAGATCAAGAGAAGAGTGGCCCTTGTGGGATCCACACTGGGCATCAAGGACTGTGTGGTGGTCACTCTTACCGATACTGTCTTGGACAGATGTGTCTGTGGCAGGCAGATCGGTGAGGATGAGGTCTCTCTTGTTGGTACTGCAGACCCAGTCTGGCAGCTATGTTTTTCAGGATTTGGCCACCTTTGTCAGTAGTTATCTGCTGACTAGACAATCCTGGTGATCGACTTTGAAATCTCCCACCCAAAGCAGGTTTTGCTATCCTCAGTGCTTTCTCCAAGTGATGATCTGCAGGAGTATGCAGGAGTACTGCTTTATTAGCTGGGGAGGAGGGGCTTATCTAGTAGTCAGCAGCACGTTCCCTGCCCTATTTGACCTGTTAGGAAGATAGGAGCAAAAGTAGACCATTCAGCCCTTTGAGGCTCTTCAACCATTCAATGAGATCCTGGCTGATCTGTGGCCAAGCTCCATATACTTGCCTTTCGTCCATATCCATACCATTGGTGAACAAAACATTATCTATCTTAGTTTTAAAATTAACACCTAATCAGATGCCATTGGACTGCATGTGGTTTGGAGTCAATGTTAAGGACTCCTAGAGTAACTCCTTCCCCACTTTATATCACTCTGCCACCACCTTTGTTGGGTCTGGTGTGCCAATGAGATAGGATATATCCAGGGATGGTAATGGTGCTGTCGGGCACATTGTCTATAGGGTATGATTCTGTGAGTATGATTATATTAGGCTTTTGCTTGACTGGACGTTGCAGGCAAGGATGCCCGGAGGCATGGTACATTGGGGTAACCGAGGAAAGGCTACGACAACGGATGAATGGGCACCGCGCAACAATCAACAGACAGGAGGGTTCCCTTCCAGTTGGGAAACACTTCAGTGGTCCAGGACATCTTGACCTCAGACCTTCGGGTGACCATCCTCCAAGACAGATTTCAGGACAGGCAAAAACAAAAAGCGGCCGAGCAGAGGCTGATAGCTAAGTTCGGTACTCATAGGGAGGGCCTCAACCGGGACCTTAGGTTCATGTCACACTACAGGTGACCACCATTGCACTGTATACACACACACACAGACACTCCTACACACACACATACACACGGACACACATATACACAGACACTCACACACACCCATACAGGCACACACGCTCCCACACTCACACATGCATCCTCTCAGAGACTTAGACGACTCTACATTCATGCACGCACATATGCACTCTCTCTCACAGACACTCGCAAGCCCCCACCCCAGACACGCACACACACTCCCACACTCACACATGCACCCCCTCACAGACTTAAGACACTCTACACTCACTACACGCACATACTCTCTCTCATACTCACAACCCCAAACCCTTATACGCACACACAGACAGACACAAAGACCCACATGCACACATATATTTTGTGGGGTGAATTTGTACTTGCAGAGTTACATTGTACTTTGCTCAAAAACTGCATGAATCCACGTAAGACTCTGTTATCTCACTTTTTAGATTGGAATCAATCTATACATCATGGCACAGACAGAGAACACAGGGGGCTAACACCTTCAACATATTGTCTAGCTATCACCATTGTTAACAGCTAACCCGAGAATGTAACTTTTAAGAAAAGTGTTTGTGATTTACACATGAAAGAAGTGAAACTATCACTGTATTCTAACAGATGAAAGACTCAACAGACAATCAAAGTATTTTTCAATGTATAATTTCAGTTACATCACACTGTAAATTTTTGCTATAAATTCTGTGCCTTACAATTGTATCCTCCACTATCACCTGATGAAGGAGCGTCGCTCCGAAAGCTAGTGCTTCCAATTAAACCTGTTGGACTATAACCCGGTGTTGTGTGATTTTTAACCTGATGAAGGAGCAGCGCTCCGAAAGCTACTGCATCCAATTAAACCTTTTGGACTATAACCTGGTGTTGTGTGATTTATAACTTTGTATGCCCCAGTCCAACACCGGCATCTCCAAATCATGATTATCCCTATCCATGCCCCTTATGATTTTATAAACCTCAGCCTCTGATGCTCCAGGGAAAACAGCCCCAGTCTATTTAGCCTCTCCCTATAGCCCAAACCCCCCAACCCTGGCAACATCCTTGTAAATCTTTTCTGAACCCTTTCAGGTTTCTCAACATCCTTCTGTTAGGAAGGAGACCAGAATGGTACACAACTGAGAGGCTTGCTCGGCCATTTCAAAGGGCAGTTGATAGTCAACCACATTGCTGTTTTTCTGGAGTCACCGAGATCCAGATAAGGATATCAGATTTCCTTCCCCAGCAGGCATTAGTGAACCAGCTAGTTTTTACAATATCAATAAAGTTTAATGACGGCTATGAAACCATTAATTTAACTTTGTACTGAATTCAAATTCCATGATCTGCCATGATGGGATTCCACTGAGTCCCCAGAACATAAACTGGGTCTCTGGATTAATAGTCTGGTGGTAATATCACTGGGCTCTTGTCTTCCTGTGCTTCATGTTCACTCTTAAATAAAGTATATTTGTGAGAAGGTATCTGCCAGTATCTCATAACTTTACATTGAACGTTTCCAAGTTTCTCATGTAAGATGGGTCATAACTGACGAGAAGGGGAGGAGGGTGCAGATTACACTTTTTTATTCCTTCCAAGCTGCTCCCTGGCCAATTTATCTCTAGAGCATTGGGAAAGTAGGGGACAGAGATTGAAAGTGAAATAAAGTGAGCTCCCATAAACTCAAAGTTAGTGCCATATTAATTTTCTTCTGTCTTCTTCCTTATTCAATGAGTCACTAGCATAAACTCAGTAGAAAAAAAAAACCACAAAGACAATAATTGAATTGAATTAGTTCTATTGCTACATGTACACAAATAACTACAAGTGAAAAGTTTACAAGTCTCCAATTATGGCGCCATCTTAGGTACAAAGTACTGAAACACAGAATCTTCAGTACAAGGAAAGAAATATTAGGAAAATAAAGAAAGAGAGAGTCCGGCATTGCAGATTATAGGAATAAATTAGAAAATAGAGAAATAAAAAGTTTGGAATAACAGTCCTTCCGATAGTCCTGAGCAGCACCTACTCCAGGCCTAGACCCCAACCGCCAGAGCTCACCTCGATGCCCTCGAAGCCTGGAGCTCGCTCTGGGAACACGTTGAAGGCAGAGATCCACATCAAGAGACCGCCATGAGTTACAGAACGGCCACTGCACCGGGCCAGGAGACTGCCATGCTGGCCTGAAAGTCCACCACACCAGGATGGCAGCTTACCACCCCAGGCAGAGAGATGGCCACACCATAGAACATAGAACATAGAAGAATACAGCGCAGTACAGGCCCTTGGGCCCTCGATGTTGCGCCGATCCAAGCCCACCTAAACTACACTAACCCACTATCCTCCATATACCTATCCAATGCCCTCTTAAATGCCCATAAAGAGGGAGAGTCCACCACTGTTACTGGCAGGGCATTCCATGAACTAACGACTCGCTGAGTGAAGAACCTACCCCTAACATCAGTCCTACTGGGAGATGGCCAGGCCTGGCTGGGAGATGGCCAGGCCAGGCTGGGAGATGGCCACACCAGGCAGAGAGATGGCCAGGCCAGGTTGGGAGATGGCCACACCAGGCTGGGAGATGGCCAGGCCTGGCTGGGAGATGGCCAGGCCAGGCTGGGAGATGGCCACACCAGGCAGAGAGATGGCCAGGCCAGGTTGGGAGATGGCCACACCAGGCTGGGAGATGGCCACACCAGGCAGAGAGATGGCCAGGCCAGGTTGGGAGATGGCCACACCAGGCTGGGAGATGGCCAGGCCTGGCTGGGAGATGGCCAGGCCAGGCTGGGAGATGGCCACACCAGGCAGAGAGATGGCCAGGCCAGGTTGGGAGATGGCCACACCAGGCTGGGAGATGGCCAGGCCTGGCTGGGAGATGGCCAGGCCAGGCTGGGAGATGGCCACACCAGGCAGAGAGATGGCCAGGCCAGGTTGGGAGATGGCCACACCAGGCTGGGAGATGGCCACACCAGGCAGAGAGATGGCCAGGCCAGGTTGGGAGATGGCCACACCAGGCTGGGAGATGGCCAGGCCTGGCTGGGAGATGGCCAGGCCAGGCTGGGAGATGGCCACACCAGGCAGAGAGATGGCCAGGCCAGGTTGGGAGATGGCCACACCAGGCTGGGAGATGGCCAGGCCTGGCTGGGAGATGGCCAGGCCAGGCTGGGAGATGGCCACACCAGGCTGGGAGATGGCCAGGCCTGGCTGGGAGATGGCCAGGCCAGGCTGGGAGATGGCCACACCAGGCAGAGAGATGGCCAGGCCAGGTTGGGAGATGGCCACACCAGGCTGGGAGATGGCCACACCAGGCAGAGAGATGGCCAGGCCAGGTTGGGAGATGGCCACACCAGGCTGGGAGATGGCCAGGCCTGGCTGGGAGATGGCCAGGCCAGGCTGGGAGATGGCCACACCAGGCAGAGAGATGGCCAGGCCAGGTTGGGAGATGGCCACACCAGGCTGGGAGATGGCCAGGCCTGGCTGGGAGATGGCCAGGCCAGGCTGGGAGATGGCCACACCAGGCAGAGAGATGGCCAGGCCAGGTTGGGAGATGGCCACACCAGGCTGGGAGATGGCCACACCAGGCAGAGAGATGGCCAGGCCAGGTTGGGAGATGGCCACACCAGGCTGGGAGATGGCCAGGCCTGGCTGGGAGATGGCCAGGCCAGGCTGGGAGATGGCCACACCAGGCAGAGAGATGGCCAGGCCAGGTTGGGAGATGGCCACACCAGGCTGGGAGATGGCCAGGCCTGGCTGGGAGATGGCCAGGCCAGGCTGGGAGATGGCCACACCAGGCAGAGAGATGGCCAGGCCAGGTTGGGAGATGGCCACACCAGGCTGGGAGATGGCCAGGCCTGGCTGGGAGATGGCCAGGCCAGGCTGGGAGATGGCCACACCAGGCTGGGAGATGGCCACACCAGGCAGAGAGATGGCCAGGCCAGGTTGGGAGATGGCCACACCAGGCTGGGAGATGGCCAGGCCTGGCTGGGAGATGGCCAGGCCAGGCTGGGAGATGGCCACACCAGGCAGAGAGATGGCCAGGCCAGGTTGGGAGATGGCCACACCAGGCTGGGAGATGGCCAGGCCTGGCTGGGAGATGGCCAGGCCAGGCTGGGAGATGGCCACACCAGGCAGAGAGATGGCCAGGCCAGGTTGGGAGATGGCCACACCAGGCTGGGAGATGGCCACACCAGGCAGAGAGATGGCCAGGCCAGGTTGGGAGATGGCCACACCAGGCTGGGAGATGGCCAGGCCTGGCTGGGAGATGGCCAGGCCAGGCTGGGAGATGGCCACACCAGGCAGAGAGATGGCCAGGCCAGGTTGGGAGATGGCCACACCAGGCTGGGAGATGGCCAGGCCTGGCTGGGAGATGGCCAGGCCAGGCTGGGAGATGGCCACACCAGGCAGAGAGATGGCCAGGCCAGGTTGGGAGATGGCCACACCAGGCTGGGAGATGGCCACACCAGGCAGAGAGATGGCCAGGCCAGGTTGGGAGATGGCCACACCAGGCTGGGAGATGGCCAGGCCTGGCTGGGAGATGGCCACACCAGGCTGGGAGATGGCCAGGCCTGGCTGGGAGATGGCCAGGCCAGGCTGGGAGATGGCCACACCAGGCAGAGAGATGGCCAGGCCAGGTTGGGAGATGGCCACACCAGGCTGGGAGATGGCCAGGCCAGGCTGGGAGATGGCCACACCAGGCAGAGAGATGGCCAGGCCAGGCTGGGAGATGGCCACACCAGGCTGGGAGATGGCCACACCAGGCTGGGAGATGGCCAGGCCAGGCTGGGAGATGGCCACACCAGGCTGGGAGATGGCCACACCAGGCTGGGAGATGGCCAGGCCATGCTGGGAGATGGCCACACCAGGCTGGGAGATGGCCACACCAGGCAGAGAGATGGCCAGGCCTGGCTGGGAGATGGCCACACCAGGCTGGGAGATGGCCAGGCCTGGCTGGGAGATGGCCACACCAGGCTGGGAGATGGCCAGGCCTGGCTGGGAGATGGCCAGGCCTGGCTGGGAGATGGCCAGGCCAGGCTGGGAGATGGCCACACCAGGCTGGGAGATGGCCAGGCCAGGCTGGGAGATGGCCACACCAGACTGGGAGATGGCCACACCAGGCTGGGAGATGGCCAGGCCAGGCTGGGAGATGGCCACACCAGGCAGAGAGATGGCCAGGCCAGGTTGGGAGATGGCCACACCAGGCTGGGAGATGGCCAGGCCTGGCTGGGAGATGGCCAGGCCAGGCTGGGAGATGGCCACACCAGGCTGGGAGATGGCCAGGCCAGGCTGGGAGATGGCCACACCAGGCTGGGAGATGGCCATGCCAGGCTGGGGGAGATGGCCACACCAGGCTGGGAGATGGCCACACCAGGCTGGGAGATGGCCAGGCCTGGCTGGGAGATGGCCACACCTGGCTGGGAGATGGCCACACCAGGCAGAGAGATGGCCAGGCCAGGCTGGGAGATGGCCACACCAGGCTGGGAGATGGCCAGGCCAGGCTGGGAGATGGCCACACCGCTGGGAGAGATGGCCACACCAGGCTGGGAGATGGCCACACCAGGCAGAGAGATGGCCAGGCCAGGCTGAGAGGATGCTTCGCTGGGTCATAGAATCATAGAATCCCTACAGTGTGGAAACAGGCCCTTCAACCCAACAAGTCCACACTGACCTTCCAAAGAGTAACCTATCCATTCCCTTACACTAATATCCTATGACCAATGCACATCCCTGAATGCTGTGAGCAATTTTGCACATCTTTGGATTGTGGGAGGAAACGGGAGCACCCGGAGGAAACCCTCGCAGACACGAGGAGAATGTGCAAATTCCACACAGACAGTTGCCTGAGGCTGGAATCGGACCTGAGTCAATGCTGAGGCCAAGCATCCAAAGCTGAGAAGAAAGAAGACAGAAGAAAATATTTGGAAATCGCTAAACTCTTCATAAATATGTTTCACCGCAATTTGTCATGCCTAGAGATAATAACAAGCTATTTTTAAAAAAAGAACTACATTTGTACAGCACTTTTCATGACTACTGTACATTTTTTAAACACTTTACTGAGAATGAAGTATTTTTCAAAGTTTTTTGCAACCAGCGTTGTAATGCAGGAAACTTGACGGCTAATTTGAATGCAGCAAACTCTGAAAAGCAGCAATGTACAAAAATACAATATTTTTCACCCAGTCAAGTTTGCAGATGGAGTCTCAGTTTAACATTTCATCCAAAAGGCAACATCTTTAACAGACTCTAGCGGGTTACCCTGAATTTCCATGTTGACACCCAAAGAGGGATTTGAACCTTGAGTCAAAGAGGAAAGATAAAAGTCCCTCAGCCTGTCAAGTCTGCATTTGTCAAAAATAAAGTTAAAAATCACACAACACCAGGTTATAGTCCAACAGGTTTATTTGGAAGCACTAGCTTTCAAAGAGCTGCTCCTTCAACAGGTGGAGGAGCAGTGCTCCGAAAGCTAGTGCTTCCAAATAAACCTGTTGGACTATAACCTGGTGTTGTGTGATTTTTAATGGTGTAAACTTCACTCCAACATCGGCATCTCCAAACTTTGTCAAAAATAAACATCTAATTATTCTTATCCCGTTTCCCAGCACTTAGTCCATAGCCTTGTATGTCTTGGCATTGAACGTTCACATCTAACCACTTCTTAAATGTTTTGAGAGTTTCTGCCTCATTGAGTTCCAGATTCTTATCACCCTCAGTGAATTTGTTTCCCCTCACATCTTCTCCTTAAATTTATACTCCCTGATCATTGCTCACTCCACCAAGGGGAAACGATTCTTCCTCTCTACCCTATCTCTGACTTTTCAGAATTTTAGGTGACTCAGTTTCCTCTGCTCCAAGGAAAGCAACATCAGCCTGTCCAATCTTCCTTCATAATTAAAACTCTCCAACCCAGGCAACATCTTGGTAAATCTTCTCTGCACCTTCTCCAGTGCCAGCACATCCCTCCTATAAGATGAATTTCAGAACTTCCTACATTACCGTAGTTGTGGTCTGCCCATCATTTTATATAGTTCCAAACTAGGACCCTGTAAGTAGGAGGTGAGTGTAACTAACAGCCGAACTGCTGAGGAGTTAATGTTGGGCTGGAACGCTCTCTTCTCTTCTTGAATGGTACTAGAAGATCTAATAAACTCTTTGTTTGAAATGTATCTAATATTTCCTCTTCTAGTCTGATGCTGCTACTTAGCCTGAACATAGGTTCTGGATAAAACACGCACCTATCATTGTCACATTTCAGTAACATGTCTTATAACTTTTAATGACAAACAAAATCAAATGCTTTTTCATGATCTATGAAGGATATATAATGATTCTTGTTTACTTCTGGGTAGTCATTGAAAATTGTTCTGAGATTAACTAGCACTGCTGCCTCACAGCGCCAGAGACCCGGGTTCAATTCCCGCCTCAGGTGACTGACTGCGTGGAGTTTGCACGTTCTCCCCGTGTCTGCGTGGGTTTCCTCCGGGTGCTCCGGTTTCCTCCCACAGTCCAAAGATGTGCAGGTCAGGTGAATTGGCCATGCTAAATTGCCCATAGTGTTAGGTAAGGGGTAAATGTAGGGGTATGGGTGGGTTTCGCTTCGGCAGGTCGGTGTGGACTTGTTGGGCCGAAGGGCCTGTTTCCACACTGTAATGTAATGTAATCTAATCTAATCTAAAGATCCTCCTTCTTATTTTCGCTCCAGGTCCAAATCCAGGCTGTGTTTTATTATTTTCTGCTTCAAATCCCTTATTATTATTATTCATATTTCTCGCTATTATCATTTTCAAGCTCACTTCAATGAGGTGGCTGATGAAGCTTTCAGTTCTAAACTCCATGTTTCTGAAATAATTAATAGATAGTGAATATTTCAAGGTTACTTGGAATAAATTCTTTGGTATATATTTAATCACAGATTTCTGTTCTGATTTCTAATTCTTTTCTCTCTAAGTGCTTTTCGACGTTCTGCTCTTATTTCATCCATTTAGCCTGGAGTTTTTATCATACTCATCAGTTTCAAAGCATTATTTACCTTTGATTACATAATATTTGGACCTTAATTCTCTTCAAATATCTTGAGGACCCTCTCCATTTGAATCATTTTACAATTTGCTGAGTACGATGAAATTGAAAAGAGAATGACAAATATAAATATCATGATTTGGAGATGCCGGTGTTGGACTGGGGTGTACAAAGTTAAAAATCACACAATGCCAGGTTATAGTCCAACAGGTTTAATTGGAAGCACTAGCTTTCGGAGCGCTGCTCCTTCATCAGGTGATAGTGGAGGATACAATTGTAAGACACAGAATTTATAGCAAAAGTCTACAGTGTGATGTAACTGAAATTATACATTGAAGAATACCTTGATTGTTTGTTGAGTCTCTCATCTGTTCGAATACAGTGATAGTTTCACTTCTTTCATGTGTAAATCACAAAACTTATTTTAAAAGTTACATTCTCAGGTTAACTGTAACAATTGGGGTCAGCCAGATAAGATGTTAAGATGTTGAAGGTGTTAGCCCCCTGTGTTCTCTGTCTGTGCCATGATGTTTAGATTGATTCTAATCTAAAAAGTGAGTCTTACGTGGATTCATGCAGTTTTTGAGCAAAGTACAATGTAACTCTGCAAGTACAAATTCTCCCCACAAACCAATATGTGTATTTGTGCATGTGGGTTTTTTTTTGTGTGTGTATGTGTGTGTGTGTCTGTGTTTGTGTGTGTGTGTCTGTTTGTCTGAGATGGGGAGTTGTGAGTGTCTGTGAGAGAGAGTGTATATGTGTGGATGAGTGTAAAGTGTCTAAGTCTGTGAGAGGATGCCTGTGTATCTGTGGGGGTGTGTGTGTCTGTAGGAGTATGTGTGTGTGTGTGTGTGTGTGTTCATGCAGTTTTTGAGCAAAGTACAATGTAACTCTGCAAGTACAAATTCATCCCACAAACATATCTGTGTATGTGTGCATGTGGGTTTGTGTGTGCGTATGTGGCTGTGTGTCTATGTTAGGGGATTGTGAGTGTGAGAGAGAGAGTGTGTATGTGAATGTAAAGAGTCTAAGTCTGCGAGAGGATGCATGTGTGAGTGTGGGAGTGTGTGTGTCTGTAGGAGTGTGTGTGTGGGTGTGTCTGGGGTAGGGGGCTGTGTCTGTGAGAGAGAGTGTATATGTCTGTAGGAGTGTGTGTAAGTGTCTGTGTGCGTGTCTGTATATACGTGTGTGTGTATGTGTGTGTATAGGAGTCCCTGTGTGTGTGTGTGTTTGTGTGTGTGTGTGTGTGTATAGTGCAATGGTGGTCACCTGTAATGTGATGTGAACCCAAGGTCCCAGTTGAGGCCCTCCCTATGGGTATGGAACTTAGCTATCAGCCTCTGCTCGGCCACTTTTCGTTTTTGCCTGTCCCGAACTCCGCCTTGGAGGATGGTCACCCAAAGGTCCGAGGCTGAATGTCCTGGACCACTGAAGTGTTCCCCAACTGGGAGGGAACCCTCCTGTCTGTTGATTGTTGTGCGGTGCCCATTCATCCGTTGTCGTAGCCTTTTGGAATTCTAAAGAGAAATGGTATAATGAGATGTCTGATAAACTAGTGGAGCTGGAAAGAAATCACATAATGGAAGTTATGTACCAGAAGGTGAAATCTTTAGCCAATGTAAGGAAGTGGCTAACAACACAAGATAGGTACATAGAAGGAAGATAGCTAACTACACCTAACAGAGACCTAGAAGAGAAAGACAGCAAACTATTGCTGAAAGGATGCAGGAGCAAAGCAATTGACAGAATGCACAGCCTTTTATAACGTAGTTATTTAGTAAACTTCAAATCCCCAGAGGCAATCACCTCCACAGTTGCTGAGTTTAGGTGATTGGTCACCACCTAAATCAGGAAGAGGGCCACCCCTCAGGAATGTATCGTGTTGCTGGTATCTCTTTCCAAATGCATAAAGGGAAGGCCCCACAGTGGGAGCTGGGTGTACAGAGAGCCTCATTGATCCTCAATCTGCTTAGCAAGGACCACTCTCGCTGCAGGAGTTGCAAAAGTAAGACTCAGTACAAATTGTTAGGGACTGCACTGACCACATTCTGAAGAAAGCAGGAAGGAAAAAGGTTTTCATTAATATAACACAATGAACTCTCAACAGCCCAAAGTAGATTGCAGCCAATTAAACAGGGCAGCACGGTGGTTCAGTGGTTAGGACTGCTGCCTCACAGCACCAGGTCTCAGGCTCGATTCCAGCCTTGGGTGACTGTCTGTGTAGAGTTTGCACTTTCTCCCTGTATCTGTCTGTGTTTCTTCCCAAGGTCCAAAGATGTGCAGGTCAGATGAATTGGCCATGTTGAGTTGCCCATAGTGTTAAGTGCACCTTTCAGAGGGTTTGGGTGGGTTACTCTTTGGAGGATTGGTGTGGACTGGCTGGGCCAAAGGGCCTGTTTCCACACTGCAGGGAATCTAATCTAAACAATCTTGGAAGTGTAGTCACTAGAATAATATAGGAAACACACCAGCAATTTGTACATACTGAGATCTACAAGCAGACATATGGTCATAATCTCTTGGCTGAGTAGCAGACAGGGGCAGGGCATTAGGGAAAGTTCTATCCTTTTACTCCCAATAGTGCCATGGCAAATTTTTACATGCATACAAAAGGGCAGATAGGAGCTCAGTTTAATGTCTATCTGAAGGATGGGTACCTCCCACAGCACAGCAGAGCACCTCTCTGCCTCTGCACTGGAACATTAGCTGGGCTACCTGCTCAAGCCTTTAAAATGGTTCTTGAACCAAGGACCTTCCCATCACAGAGGCAAGAGTGTGATCCATTGCACCATTGCTGGCAATCTATATGCAGCTTTCCCATTCTCCACAGTTCTACCTCACAGCTTTGAACTAATTCCTTATTAATAGGCTGCCTCCGGTTTCACATACTTTCATTTTTGCCTGTTGTCCTTTCTGTGTTGATCCTCAATGAGAACTTTGTCGGGGTCCATGGAGTTTCCTTTATCGATCTCATTAGTAATCATTAGTAAGTTTATCTCTCGGAATAGTTCACTTTTTGAGGGTTCAAATTGAGAGGCAGAGAAGTCATATTAAGCTTATTTAAGTCTCACTTAACTGAATCCTGTGCGCATTTCTGGTCTCCATATTATAAAAGAGACATGAAGGTACAAAATAGACTTGAGAGGATGATACTAGATTTTGTTTTTTAAAATGTCCACAATCAAAAACAGGTTAGCTGGCATCTTGTTTCTACAATGAAGCCACTTCTTAAAATGGAACAGAAACTAGCTCGGAGTTATTAAAGGAAACAAACTCATAAGGCAGGCAAAAGCAGTTTGCTCTTTCATTTTGGTTAAGCTACTGTTGAGGCCAATTGAGCAGCTGCCACTGTCAAGGAAGGTCATTGCAGTCCACAGTCCCACGATGAACAATAAGGATATGCTGAGGATACTTGCAACAATTCTATTTTACACAGCTCTTTCGGAAGGTAAGGTTTTAACTATCATTATAATTATGGCATTATGATGAGCAAATACTTCCTGTTTTGTTAGCTCAGAGATACAGGAAGACAGCCTTCTATATGATAATTACACCCAGCATCTTTGAGCCGTAAAGATACCTTTGGGCCGTAAGGATACTTGTACGGGAATTTGTCAAAGCTCATCACCATAAACAGTACAGATTAAATTTTCAATGACTATGAACATCGATGTGGTGCATCACATCATGTGACCGCTTTCTTGAAAGCAAAAAGAAAATGGCCCCTTTATACGTAATTAAGATGCAGACAACATCAAGGAAAAATTGTTAATTTACCTGACAGCTATTTCTACCATGTCTAAACATACATGTCAAATGTATCTGTTAGCCCAGTTGTTAAAATAATTTTAGTTTTTCATCACAACTCAGTAAGTGTAGATTAAGCAGAAGCTCCTGTGACTATACATCATTGTGTATCTCAAAATAGAAAAAAGGGCAATCATTTCAGTAGAAACTATTCTTTTAATATCTGAGCTGTTTCAAAGATGTTGGTTAATATTAATATTACATATTAATCTTCTCACTGCGAAAACCTCTCAGCTCATCTTTGAATAATTTCATAAAAATTTGTTTTTCTGCTGTGAGCATAAACTAGTGCAGAATACTTCTGTTCAACAGAAGAAAATGACAATGGGAACCTCTTTGTACAATATTGTAAGTCACACCAAAAAGCATGTTCTGAAATTATTTTAAAACTCTCTTAATGAAGGAGTGTATGTTATAGTTAGACCCACAAGGATTATGAAAGAGGTAGTCCTGAGCTTGTACAGTTTTTCCGTGATATTCTCTCTCTTTTGGGCTCGCACTTAGCCTCAGCTGGATGTCTCCAGTTTCTGAAGTTAAAGATTGCAATGTTAAAGACTGCTTCCATCAACACATTGCACAAACTAGTAACTTTATTTATTAATTTGTATACTTCATTAGTCAGGTTCACATACTCTCCAACTTGCTGTTTCTTTTTGAGAGGAAGTGGCCTTGCTCAGTACATGTTTTGGACAGATCAGCTTATATAAGAATGTTTAATTGTTTAACATGCATCTAATGTCTCCATCAGTACATTAACAAGTCAGTACATTGGCTGGCAGTCGCCTCCACTTGATTATCACACAAAATTACCGGAAAGATGATCAGATCAGGTCCTGAATAGTCTAATTCAGTTGTACATCCAAGCCTTGGATAAAGTTTAAAACTAGAGAAGATACAGCTGCTGATGAACTATTGTAGTTTATAATCACCTAAGTTCCAAAATGTGCCAAATGTGATCAAATTCATCCATCTCTTTTGTAGGCTCAGACAAATCTGCAAAGTTCATCAGCATACAGGATACTTTTTACTTTAACTTTATCCAATAGTCTTGTCATTCTCTTTCTTTGTATTCTCAAGGCAGGCTAGAAAAGCAGTGGCCTGGGAAAGCCCAAAACAGATAATGGACGCTGCAAAGCAATATAAACAAGGTTTAATGTAAGAGATAAAGACAGGGTTTAATGTAAGAGATATGGACAGGATTTAATGTAAGAGATATGGACAGGGTTTAATGTAAGAGATATGGACAGGGTTTAATGAGTGCGCAAGATGTTGGGTGGAGAGCACCTTGAAAGTGGAAAAACATTTTCTTTTAACTTCAGCAAAAAACTTTTAAACGTTGCTCTTGAGAGACCTGGGCACACTTGTGCATAAAACACAAAATTAGCATGCAGGAACAGCAAGTAATTAGGAAGGCAAATGGCATTCTGGCATCTATCAAAACGCTTGGAAGTGAAGACTGCAGATGCTGGAGATTAGAGCTGGAAAAGCACAGCTAGTCAGGCAGCATCCAAGGAGCAGGAGAATCAACATTTCAGGCTTGAATGGCTTATGCCTGAAACATCGATTTTCCTGCTCTTCGATGCTGCCTGACTAGCTGTGCTTTTCCAGCACCACACTCTTGACATCTATCAATATGGGATTGGAATACAGGAATAACAAAATCATGTTATAATTTCTTCGGACTTTGGTCAGACCACATCTGGAGAACACTATTTGCCATTTTGGTCTCAAAATCACAGGAAGAATATATTTGCCTTGGAGGCAATGCAACAAAGTTTGATTCTTGGGATGTGAGGATTTCTGAGAAGAGCTGTCTGTGTGGAGTTTGTACGTTCTCCCCGTGTCTGTGTGGGTTTCCTCCGGGTGCTCCAGTTTCCTCCCGCAGTCCAAAGATGTGCAGGTCAGGTGAATTGGCCGTGCTAAATTGCCCACAATGTTAGGTGCATTAGGCAGAGGGGCAGTGTACATTTAAGCTTATCTCTGAAAGAAGCAGAGGAGATGTCATTGAAGCATACAAGACTTTGAAAGAGCATTTGAAGGGTCTTGACTAAGTACACATTGGCATTTTTATGTCCCTTAGTTGGGTACTCCTGAACACAGGCTACGGTTTCAAGATAAAGGATCAATCATTTCGGATTTAGATAAGGAGAAATCTCTAAATGCAGAGAGTGGTGAATGATTGGAACTATTGGGTATATTCAGGGCTGGGATAGATTTTTAATCTCTTCAGGATTGATAAGACATGGAGATTGTGGTAAAAAATGGAGCCTTTGCAGAAGAGCAGACGTGCAGTCTTATTCCAGCGCGAAGGTTTCCTTTGCTTCAGTGACCAGCTATTCCAGCAGCCCAGCAGGCAGTCTCATACAAGAGGGATGGTCTTGGCCCTATGGTCTTCTGTGATGGTGGTTTCCTCCTCTGTATTCCCGTGGCCCAACAATCTCATCCCGGGTCTCTCTTCAGGGTGTCTATTCCATTATTCCTTAATTGGCTTTCCCACCAGCCCAGGAGTCATCAATTGAACTGCGATAAACTTTGTCTTAAGTTTACTTCTGTCATTGATGGTGTGGTGACTTATAAAACTTTTCACTGTAAAAGTACATGTGACAATAAATGTCTATTCTATTCTCGAAGATCAACCATGATTATGCGGCTTGCTCAAAACATGGGAGGATAAGACAACAGAAATATGACCAAAATATAATTACTTGCAATCCAGGCAAGTCAATTGCCTTTAAAACTAGTTGTCGTGAGCAAGGTACACGCTCAGGAATTAATTCTTTTTACACAGGTGAAATATTTTAATGATAAAATATAGAATTATTTTTACACATGAGTGACTTACTGGTGGTAGTTAATAGATTAAAAAATGCCATGGGTGATTTGGTGATGGAATAAAAACTGCTCAGTTGAGTTTAAGAGCACTTCCAGATATAAAAGCACAATGTTGATGATTAACTATTCAAACTAATATTTCTAACAAGTTGCAATTAAAATGAGGATGATGAAATTAATACAAATTTATCGAAATGAAAGCATTTTAAAAAAAAAGGCTTTCAACAAAATCCCCCTCAAGGTTTGTGAAGAAATCAGGAAATGATAATAAAATAAGTAAAATGGTTTAAATGCACAGAATTATACTAAAAAAAAACAAGTTTTTAGTGAAACGCACAAAGCTAAAATACTGGATTTTAAAGCTACATATAAAACAACTGTAAAAAAAAACAAAGTTGTCTCTCTAAGGTTAAGGAAACAAATACAATTCAGTAAATCCAAAGCATGAAAGTCCAGAGCATAAGAAAGTATAAGAAAGTTCTGAAGAACGGTAGTATTCGACTCGAAACATTAATTCTGTTTCTCTCTAACAGATGTTGCTATAGCTACTGAGTATTTCCAGCACTTTCTGTTTTTAGTTCATATTTAGAGAAGCTACGTTTTATTTTCTTTTATTGTGGAATAAATAAGTATCGGTTCTTGAAAATAAATTCAATTTATGTTGTTTCTTCGAAGAGAATTGTTTAAACGTTGTGCTGGCTGCGGAGAAGCTTCCTACTGCTAAATCCCTTGATAGCACTGAGTTCCTTTAAACAAAGGACTTCCACACCATTTCCCTCAATGGCAGCTCACAGGCAATTTGCTTGATGTACTCTCCGTCTGGTCTGCGCACTGCTGGGTTCATACCAGGAGCAGTGCAATGAGGTTCTTCAATGGTGCCTTATTTGCCTCTGGTGACAAGGTGGAAAGACTGTTCACAGCCCCCCTGCTGCAGACATAATCATAGTTGAAGTGGGAAGGTGATGTGATCTCCTACCTGATTAAATAACCCCACCACCAAACCTGCCACTTGGGAACAATAATAAATTGTAAGCTATATCGAACAAAGCAGTTAATTGTTTTTTGAGAGCATTGCAAGCCTACGTGCTGGTTAGAAGGACACCCATGGAGATGGTTTATTTAAATTTCCAGAAAACATCTGATTAGTCTATCTGGAAGAAATTATGAGGAAAATTGCACATTTTTAGAACTGGAATAAAATATCATATAAATGTGTACTTGTTGTTCATAGTGGGTAGCGATAAAAAAGAATTCTCTAAGTGGAGGTAACAAATGGTATAGCCCAGGGATCTCAATTAGGACTTACTTTGAAGCCAAAATATTACTCATTTCAGATAAAGAAGGGACTTAGATGAAAAAATAAGGAGTTAAAAAAATGTTTACGGAAAGTTAGACAGCATGTTACATCGATGGCAATAGGAAGTTAGAAAGGGACATTGATGAGTGGACAAAGCTTATGGAGTTCAATGTGAACGATAGTGATGTCACCCACTTTAGAACGAGGTGGCTAAATCAAAATGTTTCTTTTATACAATTTGTATTTCCTCAAACCGAACATCCTTGTGAATTTACATTGCATCCTTTCGATATGCTGCTGCTAATAGCAAATCCAATATTTCACTTCTTCCTTGGTTCTTAAAGTTTTAACCTTCTTCTTAAGCAACTCTGCAGTTTTCTTGATTGTGAAGGATATAATAATTTAATGATAAATCAGTTAGTTACAAGTTTATAATTTTAATCTCATGTAGCTTGGTATATTTTTTCTCCTGTAACATGATGATAATGTGAGGTAACTCTAGAACCGCAGCAACTTCAACGAAAGCAAATTCCCTGTTAACAGATGCTGATAAAACCAAGGGGTTTTGGTATTTGCAGAGCACTGGTCAGCTGCTTTTCCTCTCTGACCCTCCTGTTGGTGCATTGATGACATTATCCCCAGACCAGCAGCTATTAAATAGTTGTATTCCTTCCGGATTCACTTGGATAATGAGGGGTTAGTGGTGTGCATTTGCTAACCCAGAGCTATCTGATTTTCACAAATTAATATTTGCAGTTCTTGGCGATTAACATCTGACTGAACTTACATCTGGGCAGCCAATACAGGAAACACTAGTTCCTCATTTTTAATGATTAGTACTTCAGATTTAGAGAGTTTGTAACCATCTCTATCATTACAGCTAATTCAGAAAGGAATCTTCTAGTTTCGTCGAAATGTAAGCTTTTGGAGGTGTCATCCAAGATGATTATCACTGAACTGCCTAACGGTGAAAAAGTGGAACAACTGGCGAGAGATATAAAAATTATGTAAGTGTTATTGTTGATTTGTGATTATATTCACCATACAGTCAAATACGTGCAAACACATACTATTAGGAACTGATTGTAGGAAGTATGCATCAGTCACATTGGATGGCAGGAAGAGCATGCGTCTCCCGTCAGGGACTTAGGAAATTGGACACAAACCATCCCACCACCCTGTTTCACACAAACCAAGGCCAACACAAACCTGTCAGATTTACTCCTATATTTCTACTTCTATTCATAGAAAAATAAAGTTAAAATTCTTGGACGACCTTACTGCCTGATTAAAAAGTTTCAGTTGGAAAAACTGGAACATAGAGCGGCTGGTGGTTAAGTGGTTAGCACCAGTGACCTCACAGCAGGAGGAACTTCGGTTGGATTCCACCCTCGGGTGACTATTTGGGTGGAGTTTGCACATTCTCCCTGTTTGTGTGTGTGTTTACTCCAGTTTCCTCCCACATTCCAACGATATGCAGTTTAGGTGGATTGGTGATGGTAAAATATCTGTAGTGTACAGGCTAGATAGTTGAAATATGGGGATAGGGTAGGGGGCTGGTTTTGGGGGGGAGGGGATGCTCTTTAAAGGATTAGTGTGGACGAGATGGGCTGAATGGCCACTTTCCACACTGCAGGGATTCAAGTTTTCTATAAAAAGCAAGTACGCAGTTGCCTTTGCTGATTTAATGATTGTCCAGGTGCTATATGAGCACTGCGTGGAAGGTGTAGTGACTCTAAGACATACCAGACCATGGAAATACCTTCTACTGGCAGTTGATAGCAATTCAGTGTATCTCTGTTTGATCCATCCTATGACAGCACAGAGTTCTTTCCCTCAATACGTTATTCAAAATATAATCATTTTCTTTAATATAATAATGCCTGTTTTGAATCATAAAATTACACAGTCAATCGGTTTCAGTTGTGTGATGTGTCATCCAGTTGGTTTGAAACTACCTTCTTAGTCTTTGCCAGAAAGAAAAAGCCCAAACTGACTTTGGTTCAGTTTGAGTTACACTACACACTTGCCTCATTGAGAAATGTGAAATTACTTAAATGTAATATAATTGTAATTAACCTTTCATTTTATTAATTATCCAGCCCCCTCCCTGTTTCAGTGTTTCACTGTTAAGAAATGTTAAAAGATTGATTTTAATAAATGCCTGGATAAAATCTCATCAGCAAACAAAGATGTTCACACTTTAGTGTTCTCGGAGTATATACTGAAAGTTTCTGGTAATCTTTAGTGAATGTTAATTGCTCTTTCATTGCAGAGTTCCTTTGAGAAGCAGACAGAACATTTCAGATCCAACATCCCCCCTTCGGACCCATTTTGTCTACAAGATTTCAGATTTGTATGATTGCTTCTTTTTTGTGACTTTTGCAATGTGTGATTGTATGGACTTGAGATCATCATAACATAGAACATAGAACATAGAAACATAGAACATAGAACAATACAGCACAGAACA